>NC_058414.1:102935906-103200932 GCF_002201575.2 Neomonachus schauinslandi | reverse complement strand
CCCCAGCACCCAGCACCCAGCGCCCAGCACCCAGGCCCCAGCCTCCAGCCCCCAGCGCCCAGTGCCCAGCACCCAGCACCCAGCGCCCAGGCCCCAGCGCCCAGCGCCCAGGCCCCAGCCCCCAGCCCCCAGCCCCCAGCACCCAGCCCCCATGCCCCAGCGCCCAGCGCCCAGCACCCAGCACCCAGCGCCCAGGCCCCAGCGCCCAGCGACCAGCGCCCAGGCCCCAGCCCCCAGCCCCCAGCCCCCAGCCCCCAGCCCCCAGTGCCCAGCACCCAGCACCCAGCCAACACTACTGGCTGTGCGCCCAGCCCTTCCCCCGTCGGGTTTCCAGCTCCGTGGCCGGCCACTCCGCGGTCCGCGCCGAGGGCCTGGGGAAGCTCCCCGGGCAGGCGGCTCCAGCCCTCGCGGGCAGTGCCCCTGGCAGCCTCCCGCGTCCCTGGCGCTGTCCCTGATCGCGTCAGGCTGAGTCTAAGAGGAGGCCGGGAGCAGAGGGGGTCGGGGAGATACGGGGTGCTGGGCCAGCGCGGCACGCCGCCTGGGGCGCGGGCCCTTCAAGGTCCCTCAAGTGCCCCCAGCATCAGCGCGCGGCCGCCGGGCTGGAAGAACCTGCCCTGAGTGGAGTCCGAGCGCCCTCTGCTGGTCGCCGTGCGCAGAGGCGGGCGCTGGCACCTGCGCGGGCGGCCGGGGCCGCTAAGGCGGTGGACGGTGACCAGCCGGGGGGCTCATCAGAACAAATCCCCAAGTGTCCTCTAACAGTGAGCGAGGGACAGCAGGTCAGGCCCCAGGGAGGAGGGTCAAGGAGACGTGAGGGCTCCGGTTGGAGTGGGCGGCGCGGGCCGTCCGGTGCAGGCCGAGCGGCCTGCCCCCCTCCTGCCCTCCGTGACCCAAATTAAAGCTCAGCGGGCCCAGCCGGCCCAGCGGATCCGCCTGGGTCGTGGGTGGGCACGCTCCCGCGGGACTTTATTCTTGAACACCAGTGGTCAGAAGGGACGAGCAAAGAGGACTCCTGTCTGGGGACCCAGGAAGGCAGTTACTTCTCTGCCGGGTCCCGGAGCAACAGTTCTCCCCACTCTGTCTTAAGTGAGGTTGAGCGCCCCCCCTTTCTGGGCACCAGGCCCTGCAGAGGGACGGGCGGCTGCGGCCGTTTCCAGAGCTGAGGGGTTGGGCAGGCCCTCCTGTGGGCCGTCTGGGCGCCTGGAAGGGGCGGCCGCTGGGTGTGTGGTGCCTCGCTGGGCTGCGCGGCTGGGACCAGGCCCCTGGTCTCCACAGCCCTCGGCTCCCCTCGCCGGACACAGCTTCGCACGCCTTGGGGTAAGTGGGCGACCCGAGGGGGGGTTTACGGGAAGCACGGGGCCACACAGGGGCACAGTGGTCGTAGGGGCCCCTCTGAGAAGCCCTGGGCGCCGTAGCCAGGCTCCTCTGTGTGGACTCAGCCTCACCGAGAGGGAGCCAGGGACTGGGGACCACTGCGGCCCCACCACTGACCGCCCTTGGGTTTGGGAGGGCCGTGGACACTGCTGGGCCTCCGCCCGCTCACAGGGAGGTGAGGCGGCAGACCCACGGTCCCTTGCAACCCAGAAATGCTCCCGCTTGAAGGCCAGCCGGTTGCTACAGCCAATAGGCTCCACCTGGATCCAGGTGAGGCTGAACAAGTCTGTCTACACCCAGAGAAAACACAACACTGGGGAGATGAAAGTACTCGGATTCTCTGAACAGACCCTCGAGGTCGCCCTCAGTGGGGTCGCTGCCGTTGGACACCGGCTGTGGCCGCGCGGGGCTGGCTGCCGCGGGCGGACACAGAACAACAAGGTGATGAAGCGCGACTTCCTTCTAGGGTGACCCACGTGGAGGGGACCGTGCGACCTCAACAGGAAAGAGAAGGCGGCCTTCCGCCAGCATGGGTGTCCCGCCGGGTCGGTCGGGGGCCAGTGTGGCTGTAAGGAAGATCCCGCCCGCTGCAGTCCAGGCCCGGCGGGGGCCTGAGCAGGGCTGGATGTTGGATGCGGTGTGGCTGGGGACGGAGGGCTCTCTCCCTCTCCAGGCTACTTCCTTCCAGAAAGCACTTTCCTCCCGGGTGCCCCTGATTAGAGCCCAAGGGTCACTTCAATGCGGACCCAAGGCCACGGCGAATCTCTGGGCGGCCTCCAGGGCTGGGGTCAGGAAAAGCATCCCCCTCAAGGTGTTCTCCCTTTTAAGGAAGAAGTTTGAGGAACAACAGAACATCTAACAGACCAGCGCTCATCAGATGTCCAGAACCTTCCGTGCCGGAGTTGGCTGTAACTCTGCGCTACGCCTGACCTCATCTGAACCCCACTGCGAGAAGCACGTCCCTGGAGCGCAGCCCCCTCCTTCCCGCCCGCATGAACTCTGACATCTGCCATGCTTCCTATCCAGACCAGGCCACGGGCTGATGTCGGGGCCTGCCCACGGGTTTGGGGAGCAGCTAAGGTCACCGCTCTGCATCCCCCCGGAGCCATATCGGGGGTGAGAGAAGGAAGCCGGGGGGCACCGAGCAGTGCGCCCCTGTCCTCGTGGGGCGGCCCGGAGGCTCTACCCCTCCGTCCCATCTCCGTTTAGCTCCCGGTGAAGACCCCTGGTGCGCACCCCTGCGAGAGGCCTGGGCTGTCCCACGGACCCCTTGCACCCCGCGCCCCACAGCAGCTCTTCCTTCCTTCCCTCAAGGGAATTCCCCTTCTCCCCTAGGCCGAGGCCGGAGGGGCCAGGAGGAGGTGAGCCCCCAGTATGGGGCCAGCACCAACAGGGAAACTGAGCCAGCCACGCCCGGCGCCTGGGGAGTTCCGCAGGCGGGACAGAGAGAACTGGCCTCAGCTGAGAGAGCACCGTGCATCATCGGGCAGGACTGACTTACCACTGTGGGAAAATACAAGTAAAACCCAGAGCTCCGAGGCAGCTCATCACAGAGGTGGGAGCAGAGCCGGGGATGCGCGGCCCCCCTGGGCCCTGGCCGTTTCCGAGACGAAGCGGCTTTGGGGGGTTAGCTGGGATTTGAGGGACTTCAGGTAGGTGCAGATTTGATACATTTTCTGTATTTTCCTAGTTCAGTGTAAGGAGCCCACTTCCCTTGCTCAGAAGAAGAAACTTGTTGTTAAATTCGGGGGCTCAGGTCCTGCCCTGTCATCATGTGGCTGCAGTTGGCGGTCCGGGCCCACCGCCCCCCTCCCCAGCCGCCGGCAGCCCCTCACCTCTGCAGGCCGAGATGCCCACGGCCGTCCGTGCCTCCCCTGAGGGGGCAGGACGGGCAGCAGCGGGGGGGCCCCGGGGGCGACCGGCACCGGTCCACGACGAGCCCCAGCCCACGTCCTGCCGTTGAGAACAAGCCAGTGCAGCGCCCCCCCCTCGCCAGGACGCCCCGCGCCCGGCCCCCCGACACCTGCAGAGGCCGGAGCTGCCTCCCCAGCTGGAGCGCTGGGCTATTTATAGGCAGTGCTCCCATGTCGGTCCTAACGACTAGGTGTTCAGTCAAAAAAGAGCCTTTTTAGGTCAGGGAAATGAGCTTAAAAATACTTTTGTCTGCCTGCGGGTATACCCGGCAGAGGGCCCCAGCTCTGCCGTCTCGAGCAACCAAGGGCTGGGTCTTCCAGGTGGGCGCGCTCCGGCAGCCCCGAGCCCCGGCTCCTAGAGGCTGGGGCCTCCCCACCTGGCCGCACCCGCCCTCCGGCCCCCGTGACCTCTGCTCTCCTCGGGGGGGCGCGGGGGGCCCGGGCGGGGTCCGCAGAGGCGGGGCCCCCGCTGCTTCCCTTCGCGTGCACACCTGGAGAGGGTCTCCCAGCGCGGCTGTGTGTGCCCGTGCATGTTAAGTGTTCTGTGCGTGTGAGCGCGCGTGTGAGGTGAGTGTGTGTGTGGACGAACTGAGAGTGAGTGTGCAAGCACGTGTGGGTGAACTGTGGGTGTGCGTGGGTGTGCGTCAGTTGTGTGTGTGTGAGTGTGCAAGAGGCAGGCAGTGGGCAATGGGAGAGTCTGGGACGGGGGTCTCTCTTGCCTGCCGCGCAGTGAGGAGCGGCCTTCCTCCGAGTTGGGCATCCCGCCCGCCAGACGTCAAGGGCACCGAAGGTCAGCGAGCAGGGGCAAGCTGCCTTCTTCCCGCAAGGAGAGCTAGCTTAGACTATCAGTGCTAAAGCCCTGGGGAATCAGACACTGAAGTCACTTCTTAAATATCAAATCCTTCTCTGAGAACAGGTTTTGAGAGGAATGGGACGGGGAGGGTGACCGCCCTGGGACAGGCATCGCGGGGCCGGGGGGACAGCGGAGAGGCGGGGGCAGGCGGGGGGTGCGGGCAGCCCGGGCCGCGGGCTCCCATGGGCGAATGCTTTCCCTTCCTGCCCTCGTGTGAGAGGCAGAGAAAATGGGGCACAGAGGGAGACAAAGGGGATTCTGGATTTTTTGGTTTTGGTCAGTAAGTTGGTCAGTAGGTATCTTAGGAATTTATAAGGCTATTCTAGGGGCTAAGGAAGATCTTAAAGAATTCATGCACTCGGGGCACCGGGGCGGGGGGCTCAGTCGGTTAAGCATCTGCTGTTGGCTCGGGTCATGATCCCGGGGTCCCGGGGTCGAGCCCCGCATCGGGCTCCCTGCTCGGTGGGGAGTCAGCTTCTCCCTCTCCCTCTGCCGCTCCCCCTGCTTGTGCGCTCTCTGACAAATACATAAATCTTAAAAAAAAAATTCACGCACTCTTCAAATTTCCTAGCAGGAATGGAAAAAGCCCACATTATTACCCGTGAAACGCCCAGAGAGTGGTTTTTCTTCCCATCTTGATCACCAGTAAGGGACAGCAGCTCTGCACGAGGCTTTCATCCTTCTACGGCTCGGACACTGCTCTTCCCTTCACTTCACAGATGAGAAGAGTAACCTGCAGGAAAGCAAGTGGTTTCTCCCAGATTGCCCAGCTAAGGGAAGGGGCTGGGATTCGAACATTCGGCTTTGGAGCTTCTTCAGTCTACCCACTGCAGGGAGGGAAGGAGGAGACCCGCGCCGTCACCCTCCCCGGGCCCCTCCTCCCAGCTCCTCTGGGCCTGGCCTGCCTCCCCCTTCCCACCTCTTTAAACTCTGCCTGACGCTCAGCCCCCAGTTCCGCAGAGTAAATGGTGGGAGAAGTGGGAAGCGGAAGAGATTTTAACACATGGCATATGTAGGGTTGGCCCGGGATTGGGGTAGGACGGCCGTGGGGATTAATGTCACCACGGCAGCACTTGGCAGCAAGTCACCGAAGCCTGGGAATTCTGCGTCCGTTGGCTCAGCATTTCTGCTGTTGGAACTGACACCAAGGAAACAACCAGATTTGCATATGCTCAGGGTCCTGTCATGCTTCCGCCGTGGAGTCCGTAGCCTGCAAATCTGGGCAGCAGCTTCCGTGTCCAACACTACGGAATTAGTTCGGTAAACTCGGGAGCGTCATACAACATACTCAACTTCATGAGGAAATATTTACAACACATCATACGGTGAAAAACAGCCGGTTCCAAAACATTATGCACACTTCGGTCCCACCTCCGTGTGTGTGTGTGTGCACGCGCGTGTGTGTTTTCTTAGAAAAACGTTTGGATACACGCTGAAATCTCACCAATGACTGTCTCTGGAATGGCAAGTGACCTCATTTCTCCCTTTCGCTTATCTGTATTTTCCACATTTGTCTCAATGACAATTTAGTACTATGTAAGCAAAAACAAAGTATTTTAGCTTGAAAACGTTGAAGAAATTCTTCGTTCTGTTTCCTACCTCTAAATCCATCCTAGTGACCCCGGGGGTCACCAGTAAATCCCGGAACAGCCGCCAAAATGCCACCCAAGGGGAAGTCCTAGAGATCTAGGCGCCTGTGCATTTGCTATTGCTTCTAGAATGTTCTAAATGACCAGGAGTCAGCGCCTTGTTGAGTTTGGGATGGAAATAAGTAAGGTCACATGCGTCCATGAAGTGGTGAGGCGCATTTTACCAGGCTCAAAGCCAGCGCCCAAACGCATTGCCCAAATGTGCTCACTGGTGGAAAAAGGGCTTTTCCCCCAGGCCTGGGGCCTCCCCGCGGAGGAGCACCGGGGACGGGAGAGCGCGCTCTGCTGTCAGCCCCGCACAGCCCCGCGCGGACCCCACAAGCCACGGCCGCGCCCACGTGGTCTCCGACCCGCCGCCTCGGTGCCCGGGCAGCTCCGGGCCTGCGGCTCACGCGCACGGGGGCAGCGCGGGGACGCTCTTGCGCGAGGCTCTGACCTCGGTGGCCGGCACGGCGGGGAGGCCGTAAACACTGAACGAATGAGTGGGCGAGCCCACCGATGAAGACGGCCGGGGCCGCATCTGCGCCGCCCGCCCCGGGGGGAGAGCGCCATCTGCCGGGGAGCCGGGAAAGGCGGCCCTTTGCGGGCAAGCGGAGCCGGCAGCTTCTGGAGGAGCCTGCACCCCGCGCCCCCGCAGCACCCGGCGCCCCCGTGAGCACCCGGGGCCCACCACCTGCGGGAGACACTACTGCAAGCACCCCCGACCCAGATAAGCCCGGCAGAGGATGGGTGGCACAGGAGACTCGCCCCTGAGGTGGGAAGACCCCCCGGAAACAGCCCCCCCAGAGATGCCGGGTGTGGAGATGTGCACACGCGAGAGCGTCCCCCGTTAATATAATGTCCCATTTTCAAAAGTAAAGGGGGGTCCAGAACATGGAAGTCACTAGGCATTGCCTTCATGCCCAAGACCACAAAGCCACAGCCCCGCTGTGTGTGGCTCGAGCGGCTGCCGCCCCGGGGCTTAGGGACACGAAGGACATCGGTGCCCACGCCTCACAGCGCCATCGCGGCGTTCTCCGTCGGCTTGGTGTCGCCCTGCGGCAAAACCAGCCAAGTGTGGCCTTGCCCGCGACAGGCTGAGGAGCTGCCGTGTGGATGGGGGGCCGCCACGGGCAGCACCGGGGGACCCTTCGGGACGCCGAGGGGCAGGGTAGAGGAAGGAAGGGTGTGGCTCCGGCCGCAGCAGTCGGATGGGGAGAAGTGGGGTTGACGCTGAGCAGAGTCCCTGGCCCACCCTCCTCTTGGGTCCCGTGGGGAAGTGAGGGAGGAGGAGCCTTGACTTTCTCTCTGCTTCCAAGCTTTGCTTTTCTGTCTGCAGAGGGGGAGGGTTGTTCTCAAGACTGCAGGTTTCCAAGCGCTCGTCCTGGGCCCCCCCGTGCTGGGCGTCCCTCCGTGATTAGGAAACCCGTCTAACCCGTGGGACAGAGCTGGGTGGCTTCCGCTGGGGCGCTAGCTGTGGGGCCAAGGGAAGGGCTGAGGCCCCAGACACTCCTGGCGACCGCGCTGGCCCAGTAACGGGCCGTGTGTTAGACAAGGAGAGAAGGCACGCTGACCCCAAAGCTTGGGGCCTGAGCGTCCTTAAGAAAGGAGCTGCCACCTACTGCGATGGGGGGACCAGGCGAAAGATCAAAGCTCCGCGTACTGAGTTTGAAACCCCTGCTGAACATCTAAGCGGAAAGGGAGGTCTGATTGCCTGGGGTCACACAGGGAGAAGGGGGGGAGGTCCGGGGGCTCCCCCCTTTGGCAGACAGGAAGACAGAGCACCAGGAGGACACAACCAGGAGACCAGGAGGCGGATCACAGCGAGGCAAGACGGAAGAGGTGTTGTTCTGGAGGCCACGGGAGGAACGGGGCCAATTTTCCTAAACTGAAGGGTCGACATGCGTCCTGAGGCGCTTCTGCCTCTGGCAATATGGGGCCCCTTAGAATTCTCGGCAAAGAAGATGCGGGGAAGTGTTGGGTTGACGAGCCAGGTCGGTGTGGATTCAAGAGGGAATTTTAGGGAGAAAATGCAGACAGCAAGAAAAGAAAGCCAACCTTGTCGGGCGAAGCGAGGGGGGTCTGTTTGCTAGTGGGAGACAAGGAGCTGTGGGCCGAGAGGAGACTCGGCAGGTGCGAGGTCTTCAACAGCGGGGCGGAAGGGGGTGCAGCACAGGTCGGGGGCTGGCCCGCACAGGAGCCGGGACAGCGGGCGGGGGGGCCCTGCGGGCAGGCTGGCGAAGCTGGTGGCCGGCGCGGCGGGCAAGCTCCTGGTGAGGCCACCTGAGAAAGAGCAGGGACGACGTTGTGCGCGGTGCAGGGTGGGAGCAGAGAGGAAAGACGCCCCCATGGCTGTGACGGGAACTGGGGAGGACTTCCCTGGAGCCCCCGGGGCCCCAGCTGGGACGCAAGGCTGGAATCACGGAATCCGAGTCCTCCAGACGAGCACCACGAGCCCCAGTTCCGGGAGAAAAGACAACGCAAAGCAGCGAAGGGTGCTCGAGGAGGCGGTGATGGAGGACAGCCCGCAAACCGACGCGGGGTGAGAGCGAGACCTGCCATTTCGCCCCTCTCAGGACAGCACCGGGAGCCGCCTCCAGCCCAGACCCGGTGCCTCCCGCGCTGGCCCTTCTCGGAGCCACACTCCCTACGCACTGCACTTCTCCTCGAGAACTCACTCTCCACTTTCTCCCTTCAGACTCACCTGTAAATCACCTCCTCCAAAATACGGAAACGTGCGTTCTGGTAAGAGCGCCTGTCGGAGGCGGCGGACAGAACCTGCCGGGGGTGCGGACCCCTGCCGCCTTTCCTGGGCAGCGATGGGGCAGCCCTCCCAAGCGCCTGCCTGCCTGCCTGCCTGCCTGCCTGCCCGCACGCACGCACGCACGCACGCACGCAGACCCCTCCCCAACCGCCGGGGTGCAGCCCTGTGCGGGGACCAAGCGTGGAGAGAGAAACCCCTGAAGGAGCCCCCTTCCACCTAGTATGTCCCACTCGCTACCTGACACCGAGAGGCATTTTCAGCCCCATCTTCCGCAGAGATCCCATCACTCAAAGCCAAGGCCAGGTTTTAGACAAAGAACAACTTACCCATGGATTAAAACGGAAGAAACATGGTTTTGGCTTTCTTTAGTCACTAGCCATCTTCAGATTCTGATTTAGGGTTAAAAATTCCATTAGGTCGGATCTGAGAAATTAATCCAACCGCACAGACCTCTGATAAGCATCACTTCCTGCTCAGCTTTCCCCCCAATTAGCCTCTTCTCTTGCCTCCTCTCCTCCCCTCTCGCCTCACGCCGGGAGAAGAGCGGTGGAGTGTACCATGGGAGGTCTTCAGCAGAACAGTGAGGCCCTGGCGGGTGCTTGGAGCAGAGCCAAGGCCCTCCCGCTGCCCGGCCTCCTGCTCGCGGGGGCACCATGGTCATCCCCTCCGTGTTGGCCTTTGTCACTAGGATTCAAGTAGCCCACACAGAGGTCAAACGAGAGAAGGGACCTCGGCCTTGAGTCCGGCCACAGGGGCCGGGGTGGAGAGTGACGGTCACTCCTAAGCTAGAACACGGGTGGTTCTCTTTCATGCCACGAAGGGCACGGAGACCTCAGTCAAGTGAGCCCCTATCACCCACACAACTCGAGGGACTGCCGGGGCCGGCACGGGGTCACAGGTTACCAACACTGTTTCGCTTGATCGTCACAAGATACGCCCCCTTCCCACAGGTGAGAAAGGCGGGTTTCGGGAGGTGAGGAGAGGTGCAGCCACTAAGCGCCTCCCGCCTGAAACCCGTCCCAGCACAGGGGTGTGCACGCCAACACCTGGGTCTCCTCAAAGATTTCCTGCAACGGCTGGGGCGGGGTGGCGGGTTATTTTCAAAAGACTTTGTTTTCAGGACAGACCGGACATTAGGAGCGATCTGTAGCAACATGGAGAGCACGGATGACGCAGGAAATGGGATACGGACACCCAGCAGGGCGCACCGTGCGACTTCCCGAACGGAAACCGGGCATCACACGCAGCGGCGGCACGTGGGCGTGACATTACGGATGACCGTTCTCCGGCTTCAGTGTACAAACGTCCCTTGAAGAGTTTAACAATTATTTGTAATGCCTTAAAAAATATAAAAAGAAAATATAACTCGCCCACTTCCAACAAAAGAAACATACTGTCAGCTGAGACTTTGCAGACCGTGGAACGTGGCTGAAGACGAGCGGTCGCTCTGACCTTACTGCGGGTCCACTAATTAGAGACCATCCCCAAGCCGATGCCTACAGCAGAGGGGGCACATCTGCGGGCCTGGGGACAACCCCCCACTCCTCAGGGGAAACACCACCCGGTCTCCCACGGGGCGGTCGCAGTGCTGTCTGTCCACGTGGCTAAGACGAGGGACTGACCGCGTCTGAGTGGCGAGATCAAAGAAAAGCTACAGAACAAAAGCAGGAACTGCGAAGTATTTTATTAACACATCTTCCAAATTACAGTACAGTTCGAGACACGTCTTGGTATGGAATCACACAAACGATACACACACAATACATTTTTTCCAACCATGTCACTACTGTTCTTCACATATATTCCTTATAAAGCTGTCACAGCCATCAGGGCACAGTGAAAACTGGGGCAGAGCAAGGCAATGCCATCTCCCACAACGGTAAGTGTAGTGTTTGGTAGAGAACATGAAGGAGACCAACCCAGAGGAAAGCAATTCAGTCCTCTGGTGGTTTCTGAACTCTCAGTGCACTCCCAATAAACACAGCGTCAGACTCCACCTCGGAGCCGGCAGAGACCGGCTCGGCAGCGCGTGCGCATTACGGTTAGGAAGGATCACAGCGAGAGCAGTAACAAAGGGTCAAACAGGCCGCCACTTCCAGCGGAAAAATAGGCGCACCACAACTAACACTGAACTCATGCACAAGAGGTCCTGCAGAAGTAGAGGGTGAAAACAAGGGGGAGATTAATCACACGCTCCCCGCAAGCGGCACGACGCCGGCGGCTGGGGGGCCACACACTCCTACAAGTCAAACTGCAAAATAATAGAATTCAGACGTTATTCTCTCCAACAGAGACCTGGGGGAACAAAGCATGAGTAAAAACCTGTCAAAGCAAAGGATAAGATGCAATCGATTTTAAACACCGTGCAAAAATATCCACAACATTCTCGTAACCACCCCCCCACCCCCGCCCCGAGAGGAATTCTAAATGTTAAGACGGGACAGAGGAGCAAGAAAGAATGTAGCACCGTCGGCAAATGGAGAAGTCCATCACCAAAGGCAGGTGGGGAGGAGAAGAAGGACATCCAAAGATGAGGAAGTCAAAGAAAGTGATTTTCCAGAAGGGGAAAGGAGCCCTCAGTGGTGGCTGGTAGACGGGTTTTGGGAAGGAAAGTGCAAGAGAACAGGAAGGGGGGGGGGGGCACGCGGGCCCCCAGAGGATGGAGGCGCCCAACACGGAGAAGCAGCTGGGAATGGAAAGATTTCAGGCTTCGCTGCTGTTGAACCTGGAAATTAAAGTGTAGAATTAAAGACGAAGACGGAGAGTGAAAATCCTCACAGAGGAAAAGCGATTCTGGATCCCATGCCTGTGAAAAGCAAAGATGGATTATCAACATGAAGTCTCACTCGCCCTTCAGTTCAGAGTATAAATGTGTGTTGCTGATTCAAAGACCTACGTTAGACAGTCTAAGGTAATACTGCAGGGCATAAAACTGAAACAGTCCCTTAAAAATCAGCTTCCACTATGTGTGCCCTTACGAAGAAAACTAATTTTAAAGGAAAATCATGCTAAAAGAATGTCAGGGTCTACTTTCTAGAGTATATTCTAAATACAGAATATATTAAAATAGTACATCTGTCCACTCTGTGCAATGTATTAAAAATTTTAAACTACATTGTTTCTTTTTAAAGGGCCTGTATTTTTCTACATACGTTTTAAAATTAGCAAAATAAAACAGAGCAAAACACCAACATGATCTTTTTACAATTTAGTTGGTTAGAAATAAAAGGGAAAAGCAACTTCTCACTAAAGAAAGATACCTGCTCTACCTGCCCATCTTAATGAAAAGATTTCCTACCACAACACGGCACAGAAAAGAGAGAGTTAAGAGTTTTAAAAACATCCTCTAGAAAAGGCAGGTTACAACGTGTAAAACCAATGATCCTTCCCAACCATACGCTACCAGAAGAAGGTATACCTGGGATCCAATATGAATCAGTGAGTTTTGCTTTGGTTCTAGGACACAAAACCATGGGCGCTTTAAATGATGACAATTAAATAGGTTGCAAAAAAACCTTACACAAAATCCTTAGGATTTACTAGTGATTCAAGGCCAAATGCCTTTGGAGAGTTCATATTTACGAATGTCCAAAATAACACTTCATTTACAAGTTTTAAAAATAGTTGAAAAGGTTAATCGAAATGCTCATGAAACACAGTAAAATATCTAAACTTTACCCTACATGATCTAAGCCCCTGTGGCTCCCGTGGGGGGGGGGGGGGGGGGGGAGACGGACAAGTGGCTCCTGGCCCCGTCTCTATCACCCGCCCCCTCCTGCCGTTCAGGAAATTCCCTTTTAGAATGATGTCACTTAAAAACTTGTAAAGAACCAAGGGCTACCTCTCAGAAGCCCCCCCCCCAACTCCAAATAAATAAATAAAAAAGGTGGGGGGGGTGGGACTCTACCTGACTAAAGGAAGTAAAATTAGGTCTACCAGTGAATATGTGAAACCAGAACAGTCCTCCAAGCAGGAAGGGAGGAAAAATTCAAAATGACCCCGAGAAGGGCAGTGTGCCAGTCAGGGAGCCCAGAGCCATCTGCTGAGGGCAGCGCAGGCTGACGGGGGATGCAAGTCCTGTCGGCGGGGCGCGGGGGCTCTCTGAGGAACTGCGAGGGACAAGGAGGCTCGAGGGCGCTCCAGGCACTGGGCACGCAGGCCTCTACCAAAACCCGACCGTCCACAACAGGGTCCCTGTCAGTCCAGCGGTCTACCAGCATGGTGAGCTTACCTTCAATTAAATAACAAAGAAATTAATTAAAAAAAACAACAACAACAAAATAAACAGAACAAAACAGAAAACCACAAGCCAAAAAAAAAAACAAAGAAAGAAAGAAAGAAAAAAAGAACGGAAATGATAGGTTCTCAAAACCAACCCTCTGAGCAAGGCCCTGCCTCCGTGTATCTCTACCCGATGGGAGCCAGTCCAGCCTCCTCCTGAGGAAGAAGAGCTCAAGGCCCAGGCAAGGAAGGGTGGCTATCCCTGACGGGTGGACACCCTCCCGTCCCCCAGCGACAGCCGCCTGCGAGCCCACTCTCCCGTCTCCCAACATGACTGGCTGACTCCTCTTAAAAGAGTCTGTGTGTCCAAAGTTCATTATAATACTCATTACAACTCCTCATTCTGCAAAGCTCTCCTCCCCACCCTCTCCACCATTCCTCACTCCGTCCACCCTGGACAGCTCTCCCAATCTCCTTCCACGGGCAACAAAGTCTTCTGTTTGCAAACTGAGGAAAATGCTCTTTGAAAAAAGACCCCTGGGTGCAGGATCTAAGCTGTCACAATTCAGAAATGCTACAGAACCAAGCGCCAACAATCGTTTATCCAGGACCATTACAAATCAAAAGAATGACCCAAGAAAAGTAGTTCTTATGAAGCCCCCCCAACCCCTCCAGTCCCCCCTGGGGCAAGGATACCGGCACCTACTTATGATGCTGCCTGCCCAGAAAGGGGGGGGAACCCCTCAACATTTCCTTTGGGGAAAAAACAGGATTTCTCCTTTAGAAAAGTATCAGTAGAAGGACTTAACAAAGTGGCCGGACCAATGGTAATGCAAGGTTATGCTCAGATAAGCGGCTACGTGATCTTATATTACAGCACAAAATCAAAACAAGACAATGCAAAAAGAAAAAGTAACTTGGCTCCACATAATCACCTATTACGTTTACTTTATGCGATATATTGATATTTACTGACTTTAAGCTTCTTGAACTTGGGAACAAATAATACACAGGTCAGGATAAATGTATTGACTTACTACCATCTTTATAAAAATCGAATATACACACAAACACATCAACAGTTATGGAACTGTATCCATGTAACTCTGATAAGACAACACAAAAGAACTAACAAAGAGCTAAGATTGTTGCTGAATTGAAAGCATTTCCAATAACATTTTAATTTTAAAAGGTCCGTATTTACATAGTATGTTAAATGCTTCTGCATCTCATTTTAAATGCATGATAAATAAAGAACAAAGATAATGGTTGCAACAGATCTTCCAAGAGGGTTCAGCTGATGGTGGCCTGATTTCCCTGCGGAAAGCGCACCGACCACGGCAATAACGTTCCTTTCTAATTCTGCTTCTTTCCTTTTCCACAGTCCCCTTCCAGGAAACTAAGCCTTTGCTCCAGGGCCGGGGCGGGGGCGGGGGCACCGCCGGGGGCCGTGCCCGATGGCTGGGCGCACGGAGGCGGTGGCGCTGAGCCTTCTAACCCCCTGGCCCAAGGCCTTCAAGACCGTCACAACAAGAGAAAGCTTCCGTGTGTGCAGACAGTTACGGACACACACGTCCCGGACACCCGTGTCCCACTAGACAATGCCAGAAGCAGACCTGAGAGGAGCCACAGGTCTGTCTTTGACAGCGGTGCCCACGTAGGACCGATTAATTTATCGGCACTAACTAGAAGAGAGCGTGTTTCTGTGCCTACTTTCCGGACACCACGTGCAGCTTTTTGGTGTCAAGACCACAGCACAGACTACCCCATCTTAGGCATCAGTTGGTCCTCAGTGATAAAGGAAGTCCATCAACTGAAAGCCTGCGCACCGCCCCGCATGGGGAAGTGCTCTGAGCTCTCGCAAGGAGAGCTTCCAGGCTGCCAAGCTCTTCACTTCAGTGCAGCTCTTGGCGGACTGAACCAGATAAACTACGCTTGTAAATCCATGAGCACATCCATATCTACTTGTGACAAGAGCGGGCAGGACAGCCCGTGGCAGCCGGCTGCGGGCAGGCGCGCGGCCCTGACTGTGGACCCTCCACTGGGGCGGCAAGGCAGCCCTGGCGCGTGACACCGCCTTCCGCAGCTTCGTCGGGGCCTTCGGGAACCAGCGGGGCCGGGCGCCTCGGCTGGAGGCTGTTCTAGCGTAGCCTAGGAGTGCCTATTTGTTCCTGGCCCCAACATCTTCTGAAAAGCAGCCATCTACAACCACTTCATCTTCCGGGCTCTTACCACAGGACCAACGCTGCAGCAAGCCTCACGGGGTCTGAACACGCCCCTCCCGTTCAGGTAACTTCAACTGAAAAGACACTAGAAAATGTCACCTTTGGGAACAAGGCAACACAGGTTCCCAGGGCCTGTATCCCAGCCCCCCCAGAAGGCGGAGAGGCGGGGGACGCCTGGCCGCGGGGGCTTCGGGGTCTACGGCGGGTCTGCGCTGGGCTACCCGGAGGCATTAGGTGGCAGCGGGCTACTGCTTCCTCTAATTCTACTATTAAACCTGACAGGAAATCTTAGGTATAAAATACAGCTAAAAAGTCAGAGTATGCCCTAGTATCTAATACTTGCTCAAAGAGCTCAGGTCCACATTAGTATAAATCCACAACAGTGAAATCTCCTTCGTGAGCAGAAATACTTAATAAGGCACTTTTTTAAACATTTGCCCAGAATGCATTTTACTAAAGGGTTGCTTTATGGGGAACAAGTGTCTCACCTAAAGGAACCTACCCAGAACTCCTCAACCGGGCTCACTGGCGCTACGAACCCATGTCATTTCCACGCCGGGCTTGGCGGTCCCTCAGGCCACACTCCACGAGGGGGGACCTGCTCCTAGTCTGCAAAAGGACGGTGCAGCCCTGCTCCAAAAGCCTTCCAAAACAAGGAGTTAATCGAAGCAATGATAACCAGGTTCCGAAAGAATGTCCTATGTCGCCGAGCCAGGGACATAAATAAGCCCCTTTGGGCTGCATTTAAAAAGAGGGGAAAAAACCCCACACAGGTCTGTTCAAGCTCCGGGCCGTCCCTCCACCTCGCGCGGCAGATATGTGGTGTCGCCCGCCCGGCAGGGGACTCCGGAAGGGCTGCAAGGTGGCAGCGCTCCGGGCACCTTCTCTAGGGCCGGGGAGGCGGGGCGGGCCTGCCAGTACTGCTGCCTGATTCGGGAAGGGTGCAAAGGGGTGGGGGTCCCGTCTGGAGCTGGGGGCACACAGTCGGTGCTTTTGGAGTATTCACAAGAAGCAGAATCTGCCACACTGGCACCGCTCCCAACCACCCTCATACCCTGCTTTCCAGGGTATGCAACTGTCAATCATAATCACCCACATTTTCATCTACGTTTTTCCAAGAGCCTTTTGAGGGCTTTCTGAGAAGACAGCGCAAGTTACGCTTGGCTGGGAAAACAATTGTCTAGCCTGCACTGAAGATAAGTGCAACCATTATCAAGTATTCTTTGTTGTGAAAAACTACTTAGAATTTGTGACGTTAATGTTCCTTCCTGAATCTAAGTCACTGTGATCGATCACACAGTACGATCACGAAGAACGATGTCTACATGCATTGTGAGCACTTTGAAAACAAAAGAAAACGAAAACTGTAGTTCTCTGTGGTGACAACAGAACGTGAAGCAGTCTAACAGCAAACCCCAGTCCGCCGTGTCCCCAAGTCCAGCTCTGCTGGAATCAACACTGGGCCGTGCGGCGCTCCACACAGCAGTTACGCAAGACTGCGGACGGAGAGGCCTACGCTTGTGGGGATCCTATGCTGCAGCTCCCTCGAAGAAATCCCACAGTGCGTGCAGCGTCAGGTCAGCGTCTCCTGCTAGAAATCACTCAACAATCAGGGCCACATTTATGTGGGACAAATCTATCATGTGCCTGTGGAAATGCAAACAAACAGTCAACATCAACTGAACTCCACACATCAGCAGTCAACTTAGCAAGGTACAAGAAAACTAAAGTGGTGGGTCCGGATTAACGAAATTATATAAAAATGCAGACAGACAGAGAAGATCAATACAGAAACGGGGGGCTGATGACCCACATTACAGAAGGGTGCACCGTGTGCGCTCTTTCCTACAGCAGCAGGTGGGCACACGCACGCGGGCCAGACCACAGCTGCTTTGGCGGAGAGGCTCCCACCCACTTCCACAGCACCCTAACCACGGAATACACCGGCTACCTGTGGAATTTCTGTTGAAATGCTAACGCATGAGCTGGTTCCTTGAACTTAGCTATGGCTTTCCGTTGCTGGGGAAGCATCTGTAAACTCTAGAGGAAGAAAACAGAAATGTTTTAATATCATGTTGTACCATGCTTAAAAAAAAACCCAAACACCCAACATATTTATACATTAGCTTTAACACAAAATTCAAGTCCAGGCTGACACTTGGATCACTGAGGAAAATTCTATCTCCCTAGCAATTTTTCTTATCCAGATAATCTATCCCAGAACGGTCATTCCCATGAATGGCATGGGAGGATTCCCAGCCTGGTGTTTGTCCGGCCATGTGAGCCACTCAGTCTTCTCCCTCAACCTTCTTTGTGAGGCCCGGTGGCAGACACTCTTGGAGAGTCACTTCCTGTCCACATGCCTTCCTGCCAGGCAATTCTCTGCAGGGCCCTCACTCAACTTTTTAAAAGAGCAATACTCATCACACAGGAGGAAACTGCTGTTTAGCAACGGGACCCCACAATTACCACTGGGGTAAAATGAGGCTCTTCTACATCTAGCTAGGTCCCAACGAGGCACAGCTTCGCCAGTGGTGGCTGTTGGCACAATCTGCTCACATTTTGTACTGACAAGATGATTACTAAGTGACACTGCAAATTAAATCTTCAGGAGCTAAAGCAACCATTCCAGAGGACACTACTCTCTGCAGCAAAAACCAAGTTAGTTTGTGAAGACGACAGGCGGAAAGAAATGATCCAACAAGTGAAGAGAATCTTACTCGTCTGAAAGGCAAGCACTGGACAGAGGTATCTCATGCCTGGTCCTCACACCTGCCCGGAGGAGGACCCATGGCTCTGAGTTTTCCCTGAGGCCTTGCGGTTTAGGATCCGAGGATTCCGCAGGAGCAGGTCAAAGGTGGAGACCTGTGTGATCTCTCAGCCATTCCCACTCTCAAGAGCCTGATGTTTCCCAAGTATCCTGGTGACGGAGCCAGCCCAGCACGTGTATCTGGGGCACCGTGCAGGCTCTAGCCTCCGCAAAGGGCAGGGCACACGGCAGCTGAGGCGGGACCCTTGCTCACCCCAGGACACACTGCCCCAGGGAGAGCACAGGACTCGATGCCTCAGTGTCTGGGCTTCTGTCTAGTGAAGTAGGGCAGCCAGAAAAAAAACCTGATGGTAACACATGACCTTTAAAGTGTTGACCTATGAGACTATTTAATTTTAAAGCATGTGTCAAAGATCTACAGTGGAAACACAGGGCTAAAAATACCAAGTACTCTTCATTTTTGTAACCACAGAACGTCTATCAGTTAACACAACTAGGGGAGCTCTAAAAAAGTAGCCACCTTCCCCAAAGTCACCTTTTGGTGTTTCACAAAGAAATAAACCGTTTCAAGTCTGCCAACTACATGGCGCTAAGCTGTGCACACAGACCCCTGGAGGACGAGCAGTCAGCCTGGGGGCTGGGGACACTGCCCCGACCTGACCACGGACCAGGAGCGTGGACGCGCAGGCAGTGGGGGCGGCCCCTTGGGCAGTGATGAGCTGGGTCCACCCGCCCACTGTGCTGAAGCAAGCTTAGCAGAACACTAGATTCCTCCTCTTCTTTGGGATATAAAAACCGGAAGACGAATTTTCTTGACGATTTCACTTATCATTAAATTAACAGCACACCTAAAGCGCCATAAGGTGGTCTTTAATGATGTCACCGACGCCTCCTTCTGGGCTACACCCTCGGCAACGCAGCTTCCCTGGCCTCGGACGCACGCCTCGAGTACCGGACAGAGGCCCGCTTTCTCTTCCAAGCCGCCTGCCTCACCTCGCTGCTCACGCCGTCCATGCCTCAGCCCTGAATGAGTTCCGGTTGTTGCAGCTGGAGCTCGGTCATCGGGTGGGGCGGGGACACTATGGGCGAAGAACCGAGCCTCGGTTCGCGGCAGAGCCAGCTGCAAATCCCACCTTGCCCCTGAGCACCCGCACAGGGCCCGCTGCTAGGCCCTTCTTTCTGGTCCTGTGTGCCTTTGGCCTGCTCTCCTTCCCCTCCGGCCACAGTGTCGCAGGCGCCGAGGGCCAAGAGCGGCGCCCCCACGGTGACTGCGGCCAGCGCTGGGACAGACCTCATGCACGCGTCAGAAGACTTACCTAAAGTCACCTCTAAACCTTGAAGAACTGTATTAGGAACAGACAGGAAAAACTAATTTCTTACTGGCATGCAGGGGGAAAGCACACCAACCTTCATCCTGACTTCTCATTTTCAGATGTGAGACCACTTCACTTCCTGAGAACAACTGTGCTTCTCTAAGGAGCAAAATGCACGATGAAACTTCGGCTGGCAGCTGCAGCTGCCTGCCACCCCCACGGGGCCGGTCCACTCCGCCTGACACGCAACAAGGCAAGCAGTGACAGGCTCTCCAGCCTGCGGCTGGATTCCAGAAGATGTCCATGTCGCTCAGAACCCCGGCCTCTTTCCCCAATTAGGAAAAGTTCCTTGTCTTTCTAGGAAGTGCCTGTGTGTGTGCATACGGTCAGATAAATGTCACAGAGACACTAACAGGGTTCTGCAGCTCTGAAAATCTGTTTAGACTCCTTCCCCTCCGGGGACGCCTGGCTGGCTCAGTCAGTTACGCATCTGCCTTTAGCTCAGGTTACGATCTTGGGGTCCTGGGATCAAGCCCCACACCCCCCTGTGGCCCTCCCCCCCAACCCCTGCTCTCTCTCTCTCAAATAAACAAAATCTTAGAAAAATAAATAAATAAGCTTCTTCCCCTAGCACCTTCAGTGATTAAGCCAAGAATTGTATCAGTTGCTTTAAACACAAGTGAAACTGCTTGAGAGCAGCCCCACTGCAGCCCTGACCTAGACGCCCGCGGGTGGGCGCCCCTCTGAGGCCAGCCAAGAGCCACGGAGAGCGCAGAAGCCCCCCCGCTCCCGGCCAGTGCCGCCGACCTGTTCTCCTCCATGCCCGGCAGGCCCGTGTCCCCACGCGGCGGCACGCAGCACCGATGGCAGCAAGTGTGCCCCACACGGCGGGCAGCCCACGGGCTCCTACGCCTCCCAACGCACACCTGCCGCTGCAGCAGGCGTGGTCCGGTTCCGTCTGCTCCAGTGCCCAGCCGGCGTCGTTCCCAAAGTCCCAGGGCTCCGGCTTGCCCACCTGTGGCTCCGCGTCCTGACGCCGCTCGTGCTGATCCTGATGGTCCCCTGCCTCTCCCCTCGCTGCTGTTCCAGCCTCCTTCCGCTGCACACCCCTACCCTTCAGAACCCATGCAAGCTCTTGGAAGAGCTCTCGTGCTGTCACACTGGCTCCTGAAAATCCGTTCTTCTTTTCAGTTCCTGACGGTGTTTTCAGGACTTTTTTCTTCCCCAGTGCAGGTTCAGATCATGTGTCCACATCTCTGTTTTCTTTACACCTCGTGGCGTGGGTCTGTCGTCCGTCTACGCTGACCATACCTAGTGCTTTCTTTCCCAGATGTCCTCAACTACAAAATGACTGAACTGCTTTCACTCGAGATTCACACCTTTTCTATTTCACCGACCAGACCTCCTTGGTGGGTCAGAACGAGATGCATCTTCAGAGCAGGTCAGACTCCCCCGACGTGAGCCTACCTCGCAGAAGCGCCCAGAGGGGCCCCACCTCGCTGCGCAGGCTGAGATGCGCTCCAGAATGAGACACACGGGAACTGCAGTGTCAGGAGGCAGTGGGCAGACTCCGTGGGTCCCGGAGGGCTGTTCAGGAGCACGCACCATCTGGGCCGGCAGCCCCACTCCGAGAGCACACGCAGACGCTGGGCGCGCCCGCACCTGCAGCTCGTCTCGTCCTGTCTCGCTCGCTGCCCCTCCAGGGCGACATGGAGGCTGCCGTCTCTTCCATCCCCCGGGGTTTGCCAGGGCATGACAGAGAGCTACGAAGGAGCAGGGTGAGTTCTCATGTGGGTGACGAGAGTCTGACGGGAGGAGAAGCGCTCTGTCCGAGAATTACACACCAAGAACCGGCAAAATCGGGACTTGCCCCGAAGCCTCGTCTCGGAGCCGGCTGCGCCCCCGGCTGCAGGGTGAGGGCCCCGTGCAGCGCCAACAACAAGCAGCGTCCACCTCTACTCTCGTCCCAGCTCAGGAACGACTCACAGGACTGCCGGGAGAAGCGACCACAGAGGGCGGCGGAGAGGACGTGCACGGCACGGCTGCCCCGCTTATGTGGGCGATGACCACCACGGGGAACTGGCCGCAGAGTCCCATTAAGTGATTTCAAACATCCTGCTTTTGTGAGGAAACCACTTTATTTTTACACCATGACATTTCACTGATTCATAGGACAACAAGTTTTCTTCTTGGCACCATTTTAGGCATAACCTAGCAAACGGGGAAATAAAGACAAGCAACAAAGCCACAGGTGTGCTAACCAGCTTACTTCCTGACCCGAAGAGCTCCGTTGGCTTCTGCGTTTCGGGACGGAGCAGGAGGTCAGGGTCACTCCTGCGGGAAGCCAGGCAGGTCACCAGGGGGCAGATGCCTCCCGCTGGGTCTGGGGACCGAGGCACGGCCTTCTCGCAGACTCAGACTCGCACCATGGCTGCTACCGAGTGCCGCGCGGCCCTCTCCCCTGCAACTCTGAACACGCTCCGGTACTCTTCCCGCCGTGGCTACCTCCTGCTTGTAACGTGTCTACAAAATCCTTCCGTCTTTCCTTACTCTGTGAAGACTGAGTCCATACAGGACTTTAACATGGACTTTCTCGAGAGGTCTCTGAGTACCGTTTAAGGGGATAGCGCACTAATCTGAGAAACGTGGCCAGCTCGTCACAGTGCACTGTCACCCTCAGAAAGCCTCCCAGATTTCACAGTTCAAGAAGCGGAGCTCACACGCTGTGATTTTACAAAGGGCTAGACACCACCGGCTATTACACCAAGTGGACGCGAGGTGGCGCCAGAGTCCAGCGCACACAGAAGCTCCACACAAACCTACCTCCTGTCAGGACCGCAGAAGGTTTGGGTTACCAAGCGCCATCCTTTCTCCAAGTCTATTTATACTTAAACCGTAAGTGAGTCTTGTTAAAATGTGTAATCAATATCACTCTTTAGCTATCTAACACTCGCAGGGACGTGTTACGTTGTTTTATTTTTTTTTTTTTAATTAAGAAACTTGACATTCTGTGAACGCGGTGTTTAAAAATTTATAAACTCCCCCTCAAAACAATCCCACGGGACTAAGACTGGCAAGACGCGAGCACTCTGCTTTGTTCCCGCCAGGGTGGAAGAACAGGCCCTTATCTAAGTGCTAAATTCATCATTCCACAGGGGTTTCTCCAGGGGCAGATGGAAGCTCACCTTCCACCCCATCTTAAGGGTAACTGATGGAACCTAGAAAATTCATTCTCCACCTCCTATAAGGCATTAAATAATCCAACACTGTTTTTGTTTGGCTTTAGGTTCCCTCAATCAAACTTTATTTATAACATACTGATCTCTAATACTTTTCAGAACAAAAAAAGATAGGCCCCAAACGCAAAATTCAAAATTCAAGTTTTAAGGTGGGTTAAGACCAGAGTTAGGTGGCTTAGCAATGGCTCCAAGCAGCCCATGACCCTGCACCGCTATTCAGACACGGACCCTGAAAACCACATCCTGGCTGAGGACGCTCAGAATTATCAAGACTATGTGTGAGGAAGCAAAGCCACGACCACCAGCGGATCACGTGTGGAGGGCGACCAAGCTGTCACCCCCCAGCGCACATGGAAAGAGACTGCCCGCGAGCCCTCACAGAGAACACCAGTCCTCAGAACTCCTGGAGTAGGCTCTGGTCTGCTAGTCCGGACTCACTGTGAACTGCAGCCCAGATTCTCCACCACCACGTGTGGGAGTCTCAGGCCAGGATGAGCACGCGTTAATGCACCTACAACACTCCAGTGTTGCCCTGCTCCTGCAAGTCTGTCCCCATCGCGGTGACCCGCGGGAAGGGGCTGCTGGCCCCACGTAACCGGCACTGGTCTCTGCCGCACCACCGCGCGATCGACTGCACTGAACACGGAAGCCCAAGTGTTAACTTTCTGTTATGACACACAAATAGAAACTGACCCTCACCATCTCCCTAGGAATCCGGAAATGAAGAACAGGGTGGGTTTGGGAAGGGCTTTCATGCACTCCTCACATTTAGAGACTCTCAACAGTAGACAGATTTCAAACATGTTAAAAATTATTTGTCTCAACTCTAGTCTGATGTTTCCCCATTCACTCATGCAGCAAGAGGCTAGAAAATTCCCTGAAAGGAAAGCACGCAGAAATCTGATATTCACACTCCACGTCTCGCCCACGTGGGACCTGACCCAGAGAGACGAGAGGCTCAAGGAAAACCAGGTCAATCCGCTTCTCTGCTGGTTGACCTACAGGACTCAAGAAGATGCAGAGACCAGGGGTCTGAGTGGAGAATTCTGTTTACTGCAGAACTGGAGACAATCTGCAGCCAGCTCAGCAGAGACTGTTGAGCATTCAGAAATAACCCGTTGTAAAATAAAGAGATCAAACTATAGTCTACGTTATTTCATGTTTGTAAAATCTAAACCAAGTTTCATAGTTGTTAACATGTGAGCTATTTCTGGAAATTATGGTTAAGAAGGCTAAATGCTTTAAAAGTTTTAAGTTACTACAAACAAAAGTGTGTGACAACAAAAAGTATGTATGTACAGATGCCTATGTAAACTTGAGGAGAATAGGAGGACTAGGCAAAATCATTTCATAAGTCTCGTAATTGAGCACCTGAAAATTTCCAAATAATCTAACTCTAAGGCAAAGTTCTGATAGGGCATGCCCAGGAAATAAAATATGTCTTTCTTCTCGAATGTACTATTTTAACATGAAGTAACCAACACAGAGGGAATTTAAACCGAGACCTGAGTCTTGCGGAAGGGCCTCAGGTGACGCACCTGAATGGGGCCCACTGACATCAGTAGGTTCTTCAGCTGGACATCAGTGGTGGACGAAGAAAGGCCTTCAACAGACACGACACAGGGCTGAGGCTTACACTCCACCACTCGGAGGTTCTGCTTGTTTGGCATCAGGCGTCCCCGGCCCATCGCTCCTGCCACACCTCGGCCTCTCCCGTGCATGAGGACCTGGCAACAGCAAAGTATGATTTGACTTTTAAGCTTTGGATTTTCTTCCCACAGCTGCTAAGATTATACAAGTGGGCAACGCAACTCAGAATCCATTACAATATACCACGAGCTCCAGGATCCTCTGTACTTTTCATCCACTACCAGAGCAAGGTTTAATGTTGAAGTGAAACCACCCCAGCAAGTCTGGGTGGAGGCAAATGAGGGAAAGAGAAGAGCTAGGTGTGACTCTAGGTCCATACCAAGTGCAATACGGGTAGGCACTTGCAGTGTAACCACTGTTGGCAGATGAAGCAGCAGGATCAGAGGGGCTGAGAAACTTGTCTGGGTCTCGTCCTAACAGCCCCACAGCCCAAATTTCTCCCGGCGTACTCCAGGCCACATCCATGGGGACTGGTTCCACCACAAGCCCCAACATTATGGACCCAAGTCTCCTCCTGACTCTGTGAGGCTGGCACCCTGAGAAATCTGAAAGGCAGGTTCTGTAGCTGGGGTCACCTCGCAGCTGCTGCACGTCACCATGCCGCACATCACAGAGCTTTAACAACACCAACAAAATCCAAGCCACAACAATGCCCGTGTTCCCCTCCCCACCACACAGCGATGATGTCCCTGGTCTAAAGCAGGGCCCAGACCTCAGGAGATTTTTAAGTCGTCCAGGGGTTCAAAACCAGTCTTTTAAAGAAGAGGAGACAGCTGAATCTTTCTGGTATTTTCTAATTAGAAAATCAGATAAAGCACCAAGTGCCAAATGCTTTCTCTAAAACAAAACTCCTCCTCTGCAGGTCAGTGGTGAAATGCAGGAGGCAGGTGGAACTGAACAGCACCAGGGCTTCCAGACATCCTAACCCAAATTCTGCCCTAGAACCTGGGTACAAAGGGACAAAAATGACCCCCTGTTCATCACAGAAAAAGGCAGAGAGGAAGGTAAATGGAAATCAGAACGGAACCTTTGCACATGAACGGGCACCAAACAAAGGGAAATGCATACAAAACATTTAACACTCCCCAGAAGGCAACAAAACTCCGCCTGGGAAGTGAGTTTCTGAAAAGTGCAAAAGGGTATTTCAAGAGAAGTCACATTGGAAAACACATCAAAAGGTGCACGTAAATCACATCAATAAGATAAAAACCATATGATCATTTCAACAGATGCAGAAAAAGCATCTGACAAAGTATAATGTCCATTCATGGTAAAAACCAACAAAACAGGTCTAGAGGGAACATACCTCAACATGATAAAAGTTACATATGAAAAACCCACAGCCAACATCATACTCAATGGGAAAAACTGAGAGCTTTTCTCCAAAGATGGGGAACAAGAAAGGGATATCCACCCTCACCGCTTTTATTCAACACAGGACTGGAAGTCCTAGCTACAGCAATCAGAAAAGAAAAAGAAATAAAAGGCATCTAAATTGGTAAGGAAGAAGTAAAACCTTCACTATTTGCAGATCGCATGATACCACATACAAAGAACCCTAAGACTCCACCAAAAAACCACTAGAACTGATGAATTCAGTAAAGTTGCAGAATAAAAAAAATCAATGTACAGAAATCTGTTCATGAAACAACATAAAGAGAAATTGAGAAAACAATCCCATTTACAGTCACACCAAAAATAAGATACCTAGGAATAAACCTAACCAAGAGGGGAAAGACCTGTTCTCTGAAAACTATACAACACTGGTGAAAGAAACTGAAGATGACACAAAGAAATGGAGAGACATTCCATGCTCATGGCTTGAAGAACAAATTATGTTAAAATGTCTATAATACCCCAAAGCAATCCACACATTTAATGCAATCCCTATCAAAATACCAACAGCATTTTTCACAGAACTAGAACAATCCTAAACTTTGTATGGAACTACGAAAGACCCCCAAATAGCCAAAGCAATCTTGAAAGGGGAAAGCAAAGCTGGAGGCGTCACAATTCCAGACTTCAAATTATATTACAGAGCTGTAGTGATCAAGAGTATGGTATTGGCACAAAAACAAGACACCTAGATTAAGGGAACTGAATAGAAAACAGAGAAATAAACCCACAACTATATGGTCAATTAATCTTTGACAAAGGAGGCAAGAATACGCAATGGGAAAAAGAAAGTCTCTTCAACAAGTGGTCTTGCGAAAACTGAAAAACCACATGCAGAAGAATGAAACTGTACCACTTCTTACACCATACACAAAAATAAAGTCAAAATGGATTAAGGACCTAAATGTGTGACCTAAAACCATAAAAATCCTAGAAGAGATCACAAGGCAGTAATTTCTCTGATATTGGTCATAGTGACATTTTCCTAGATATGTCTCCTGAAGCAAGGGAAGCAAAAGCAAAGATAAACTACTGGGACTACATCAAAATAAAAAGCTTCTACACAGCGAAGGAAACAATCAACAAAACTAAAAGGCAACCTACGGAATGGGAGAAGATATTTGCAAATGACATATCTGATAAAGGCCTAGTATCCAAAATACATAAAGAACTGATATAACTCAACATCCCAAAACCAAACAATCCAATTAAAAAATGGGCAGAAGACATGGCCAACAGACATATGAAAAGACGCTCAACATCATGAATCATCATGAAAATGCTAATCAAAACAACAGTGAGATAATCACCTCACACCTGTCAGAATGGCTAAAATCATAAACACGAAGCAGCCCAAGTGTCCATCGAAAGATGGAGAAAAAATACGTGCTGTATGCATATGTGTGTGTACACATGTGTGTGTGTATATATATATATATTACACACACATACACACACACACGGAATAGTACTCAGCCATCAAAAAGAATGAAATCTTGCCATTTGCAATGATGTGGATGGAGATAGAGAGTATTATTCTAAGTGAAATAAGTCAAAGAAAGACAAACACCATGATTTCATTCTTATGTGGAATTTAAGAAAACAAATGTACAAAGAAAAAAAGAAGCAAACCCAGAAACAGACTTAACTCTAGAGAACACACTTGTCAACAGGGGGGAGTGGGTGGGCGGATGGGTGAGACAGGTGACAGGGTGAAGAGCACTCTTAGCACAATGAGCACCGGGTCATGTATGGAATTTTGCTGAATCACTATATTGTACACCTGAAACTAATATAACACCGATGTTAACTACAATGGAATTAGGAAAAAAGAAGTTGCAAGTAAAACTGGCTGGAAACCAGCAGTAAATATTCTTATGTTCTAGCTATAATGTCAGAATATTAATAACAATATTATTATTAATGTGTATTATTTATCATGTATTATTATTAAGGTGTATTCCTTATACACCAGGGACCATGCTTTTTATATGCATCTTCTTATGAAATCCTCCCAAGAGCCCACATGAGCTAGGAAACATTGCTGTCCTCACTTCATAGGAGAGTAGACGAAGGTTTCAGATGCACACAGCTGTACGGGGAAGGGGGCCTCTAATGTCTCTCTCCTCATGTATCGGGGGACAGCCCCTGACTGAAGCTGGTTTAGACCTGAGCAACCTTCAAAGACTGAAGTTAAGATTTAATGTCTGTCTTCTGTTGCAAAAGGGGAATAATTTTGTTTGTTCCTGCATCATCAAGTGCTTATAATACAGACAAAGTCATTTAAATACTTCAAAGACTCAGAATGGCCTTCATATTAATACTATTACTACTTAGTATCAGTAGAAGGACAAGCAGATAGGAAGAGCTAGTAGACTGCAGAGCTTTCTAGAAGAAACTCAAAAGCAGGTGTTGCCGCCCTGCTTCCTCCCTTGCATAATTCCACCAGACAAGGGGCATCTGACTTATACACCAAAAGGAGACTCTACTGTCAGGCAGAGAGGTGAAGGCTTTGGGGAAGCAACAGAGACAGCTCCCCTACCAGCTGAGGGGAAGGGCGCCCTACTACGGGGACATAACGGGAGAAAGTGGACACTCCTCTCCTAGGGAAGGTTTTAAATTCAGTGCGCAAAAGGAGAACATGCACCTCCACGGAAGGCGTTCTGGATGCCCCTGTCTCTTATCACACAGTCAGAGTCAGAACCCCTTCAATCCCCTGGGCGAAGGAAGGAGGAAAGAATCAGAGTCAGGGCCACTTTCTTCAGACAGGTCCTTCACCCCCAAAGGCCTCGCTTGCCCACTTGTGAACTGGGGTAACAGCAAAGAAGTGGCTGAGCAAACGTCTCCGACGGGGATCTAGGAGCACAAGGTTGTCTCCAGGGCACGGGGCAGAGCTGCAGAGAACAGCCACACCCCCGGTTGTGCGGTCTTTGCCCAACTTCTCCCATTACAAAGTCACGAGAGGAAAGTCCTTTTGTGAACACATGAGCTTTCGAAGCCAGAACAAAGGGGATTACTGTTCATTTATAAACTGACTTGAGCCCTCCTACTGTGCACTGTAGGCACTCCTGAGAACCGTCCAAATGCCGACCGCTGTTAGGAGAGCTAGGAGAGCATCTACTCGTTCGCGGCGCTCGGCCGAGGTAACAGGCAGTACCTTCTTGGCCAGATGGACTCCCTGGATGCTCTTGATGCCCGGAGGGCCGGCCGAGTGCACGTGGGACGCCACCGGTGCGTGCTGGGGCTGCTGAAGGGCCCCCTTGGTCAGCGTCACCTTGCGGGCGGGCTGCTGCCTCACTTCTGGGGGCTGCGGGAGCCGCTGGGGCTGGCCCTCAGGATGAAAAAAGCCGTCGCTCTCTCCTCCCTGCTGAAACAAGGCAGCGTGCTGGTCAGTACCTGCTTGGCCGGGCGGCCGTCCCCGGCATCGGGGAGTCCGCCTCGGTTAGTGCTCAACCGAGAGCAAAACTATTTCAAACAAGTGAAAAACCAAACCTGTCATTTCACTAGAGCCACTAAGGAAATTTCTCATCTGACACTGTTTGGGTTTTAATCATATTTTTGAAATTTAAAACATGAAGATCTTTAATTACTGTATCCACTCAAGAGGTCTGTGATTAAAGTGCTGTTTAGCCCAGTGAAATACTGCTTAACTTTAAAAATACTTCACACTCAACATGCATTTGCCACTTTCAAGAGTGTTCTTGTTAAAATCTGACCGTTTGCACGGGCAGGGGTTTTAAACTTTTAACCCGTCTTCAAACCTAACGCTAAGTGGACTGTCCTCAGGACGCATCTCACTGGCTGTGGCCATAGGCCCTGGGGACATAGCAATGACCCCTAGTCCTCTCCCGCCCCCACCCCGCCTCCCGCTGAGACACAAATGCCTCACCCTCTCAAGTCAGTGATTCAGGACAGACTCGTGGGCCCTATTACAGGCTTTGCAAGGATCAGAAATCTAACCTTTTGAGTTTTACTAACAATCCCTTGTTTCTTGACCTTAAAAATTGTTGAATTTCTTAAAAGGAAAACCACAGGCCCAAAATGGTGTCACTTCGAGCTCCCAAACTGGGGCTCACGGAATAATCAACCTCCCCCAGAAACATGGTCTTCGTTGGTCAGTCAGGAAGTTTTCAATCAGCACTAAAGAGCAGGCCACAGGGGCCCTGTCTCATCTGCATAAGACAAGCACTTTCCCCCTAAGGGAGAGCCACCTGCCTGAAACCATGCTTTTCTTCTGCCAATAACTTTCTTGCCCTCTCCTCCTTCTATAAAAATCTCCCATTCTGTACACCTCCTGGGAGCCTCCGCTGCTTGCTGGATGGGATGCTGCCCAATTCACAAATCGTTTAATAAGCCAATTAGATCTTTAAAATGTTCTCAAATGTTTGCTACTGAACATACTCAAGCTGTACTATTTATGTTTATGATACCACCAGGCAGCATAAAACACCTCTCCGGATGGTGCTTGTTCAGTTAAGTGCAGCGTCTCTCCAAGAGAGTAGTGGGTGACCAAGAAAGTGTGGACAGCAAGAAAATCCTATCTTGCCCTGCTAAGTTACATAATCTGAGCAGAAATGGATGCCTGCAAGTGGACAGTAAGATTCTGATCTGGACAGCACGAGGCTCCACTCCTCACGCCCACAGGAGCTCCGGTGAGCGGTCAGTGAGCCCCAGCCTGCGGCCTGCTGGGCTGCACCAGTGTTTCCAAAAGGAGCTGGCTGAATCAGCTCAGCAGCAGCCTGTGGATTCTGTGCCTCGCTCCCCTCTATACTTATCTTTTAGAGACAGTTTAATGGAATGAAGTGAAGGGACAGGGGCTGGAGCAAGATAGGTGTAGATAAGATTTGTGTAAAAACTGCCCAAAGTAATTGGGACCCAAGAGAAATGGGATGAAAACTGTCACCTGTGGCAGGGCTTCTGGCTACGGCAGCATGAAGGGGATGGCAAATCCCCCTCCCTCCCCCCCTGCAAATAAATATCTGACAAAACCATCCAGAACAAGCACTTCAGGTCTCTGGGAGTCAACGAAAGTGAAAAGAATCAAGGACCAGCACCTACTCCTGAGACCTGGCGTGCAGGGCCGCAGCTCGGGCCGCCACGGATGGCAGGCCTGAGAAGCCTCAGAAGCAAACTTGGGGGGAAGGGAATGGGGAACGCCCACCAACCTGTCAGCCCGGGGCCTTTCTGGAACAATAGCAGACCAGCCAGTAATCGGAAAACCACGATGGGAAATCCTGGAAATCAAAGAGCTCCAAAAGGCCTAGGTAAGTGCCAGGGAGCCAGGGAAGCTCACACGGGTAGGGAGTGGGTAGGGAGGACGAGCAGAGGGGGGCTCTGAGGGCCAGTGCCCACCCCCCCCACAAACCACTGGCCAATCTCTTCCTGAATGACTGTCTGGCCAACCAACAAGCTATGTAGCAACAGGGTCAACCCCTAGGAAGCCAGCTAAGAAATGGAATAATAAAAAAACTCATCAAAAAATATTCTGAACTGAATAAAAATACAACAAATCAAAATCTAGGGGATGCAACTAAAGAGTTATGTCAGAAAGGAAAAAAAAACTTGAAATCAATAACCTGAGCTTTCATCTCAAGAAGCTAGGGGAAAAAAAGGAAATCAAACCCAAAATACGAGGCAGGAAACGATAAGATCACAGCAAAGAGCAATGACACAGGTAAGAGAAAAATGAGAGAAAAATCAATGAAACCAAAAGTTGCATTTTTGAGATCAACAAAACTGATGACCTCTAACTAAACTGATCAAGAAAAAGGGAGAGACAGGGCACAAATGACCAGAATCAGAAACAAGAGAGCAGAGGTCATCACGACAGGCCCCACCAAAATGAAAAAGGACGTCATGAACAACTTTATACCAACAAGTCAGGCCACTGAGGTGAAACAGACAGACTGCAAAAGAAATGCAAAACACCAAGACAGATTCAAGAATGAGGAGAAAATCTGAAAATCTGAGAAGACACTGAATTGGTAATGAAATTACCAATTTCATTCACTGTTTCAGGAAGAAGACAGGAGGAGGAAGAACCTTCCCACTCATCCTCTGAGGCCGGCACGACCCGGAGAGAAACGCTGAAGACCTCACAGGAGAGGAAAGCCGCCAAAGCACACCCTCACAAACGTACGTGAAGAAAGGTCCCTACCAAAATATCAGCAACCTGACGCATCCACACAGAAAAGGGACCGCGCCCCCTGCCCTAGCAACACTGACCCCAGGAATGCAAGGCTGGCTGGACACTGCAAAACCAATGAATGTTACCGAGCCACATGATCACCTGCACTCGTGTAGGAAAAGCATGCCTGATTAAACCTCTCCACAAACGAGGGACAGAAGGAACCTCTGTCAACCCAGAAAGGGCATCTACTACAAATGGGCAGGTCACATCATGCTTGGTGAAGACGAATGAGTGCTTTCTCCTAAGGACCACTTGTATTCTCATTGCCCCGACTGGTCAGGGACACTCAGTTTACCTATCAGTCACCTGGGGAGAGTTCTAATCTGAGCCATCCTGGGCTTTAATCCAGAATCCATCCAATAAGACCCCGTGGAGCTGGGACGCAGAAAGGAACGTATTTTAAAGGCTCTGTGGGTGATGGCTGTCCAGCGAAGGCTGCGGATGGCTGAACCAGACAGGGGTCCCCCGTGCTCGGACTCTGTGCCTCCATCAAGTGCATTACCACCGCCAGCTGACAGTCACTCCGACCTCACAGAGGAAGACCCCCAAATGACAACGGAAGCGCTGTGGGAAGATCACCATCCACAGAAACGTTTAAGATGCTAGTCTGTGTTTCTGAAAGCTGTCCCACAGCTCTTCCACCCAAGGTGTGAGCTGGTGCCCGAGCCAGGCAGGGGCCGCCTACTCTAGCTGCATAATGTTTCAAAGTCTTTACCTTAAAAAGCTACGTGACCTCTATTTTTGGATATGCTTGAATTCTTTTCTTTGGGGAGGGTATAGGGAGGGACAGAGGGAGAGGAGTGAGAGGGAGAGAGAGGGAGAGAGAGAGAATCTCAAGCAGACTCCACACCCACTGCAGAGCCCGACACAGGGCTTGAGCCCATGACCCTGAGAACATGACCTGAGTGGAAATCAGGAAATCAGACACGTAATCGACTGAGCCACCCGGGCACCCCTTGCATTTTTCTAGGCCATAAAGTTGAAATATTTAAGGACATATACCACATATCCTCACCTTTCTCAAGAGCCAGTGATCCATCATTTATTAATTCATCTAAAATCCTGAAATTCTGTTAGTACAGGATTCACAGATCTCCTATGCATATGTTGAGTCAGGCAGTCCTTAGTAACACTCCTCTTTTTCCTGTGAGCTGACACTTCACACTAAGCCCCAGGCCCCCCAAGAGGCTGGGTGTTAGGTACAGGCAGGCCCAGCTCAGCTACACAAGAGTCTACCGACTGACTCTCCAACTTCCACCCTGTTCACCCATGTGAATGAATGAACTGGCTAGGTTCTGGTTAGCTCTATGGGAAAGCCTTCCATTGTAGGGACTTCAGGGGTCTAAATAAACTCCCTGGGAGCCTACCCGACGAGGTAAAAGTTCGAGGATCCCTAGAGCATACACTATCCTGCAAGCATCCACAGAAACCAGAGGTTGAGACCCTATCATCCTGTTTTGCTCACCAAACCAAAATTTCTTGTATACATCAAAGGTACTGAGGTTATCTACTGAATGAATCAATAAATAGTGCATCAGACTTTTAAAAACTGAGTAGTTCTCAATGTGCTAGAAAAAAGATGATAGTATCAGGAACTCTAGGTTACAGCCACCGCCAATTAGTACACCGGTATTTACTCAATGTCACCATGATACTAAAGAGGCCAGCTTCCAAGGCCACAGCACTGTCTTGTGCATCAGAAACGATTATGCCACATTGCAGAACAGATAATTAGCCGGTATGAACAGCCTAAAAGGGATGATGTCCATATATATCATAGACAAAAAGAACAAATATTGTCATCATGTTTTTCTTTAGTAAGCCAAAGCTAAAAACATGATCTAGATAGTGAACTTTAATTTAAAAAGAAGAGCTTGCACCGAAAGTTAAGATATTATAACTTGATGGGGCGCCTGGGTGGCTCAGTCGTTAAGCGTCTGCCTTTGGCTCAGGTCATGATCCCAGGGTCCTGGGATCGAGCCCCGCGTCGGGCTCCCTGCTCGGCCAGGAGCCTGCTTCTCCCTCTCCTGCTCCCCCTGCTTGTGTTCCCTCTCTAGCTGTCTCTCTCCCTGTGTCAAATAAATAAATAAAATCTTTAAAAAAAAAAAAAAAAAGATACTATAACTTGACTATTTTGAGGGAGACAATGTGTATACCTATTTGGATGACAAATATACAACACTGGAGATTTGATGGTTTTTAAACTGCAAAGTGAATTGAGAATATAAACATTTAGCCAAGAAACACTCCAAATAATAAAAATTCTCTTCACTGTTATATTGGGCAAGAGACTGGTGGTAATTTACTGTAAGAGGAGACGCTAATGTCAGATAAAAACCCTGAAAAACAAAGTTCTGAACTTTCATTTCCTTTCAAGAAAAGTTTACTTTTTAAAGTAGGCTTGATCCCCAAAGTTTAGGAAAAACAGGTACCACAAAAGCCTCTCCTTTCCTCATTTGTGAAGAGAAAAACTTAACTTTCCTTATGTAGAGTGGAGTATGAAAGCTTGTGACACCAAGAAAGGGTCCCAGTCATGGTGTAAAGGCCTCTTTCAGGGTTTTCTAAGAAATCACCTGAAAAGACACAGTGATGACACCATTTCTGTGGATCTGCACCTCATCTCCTACCGCTCTGGCCCCAGGGCACAATCTCTGGGCTATGGGGTCTCTGTCCTCCTCCCCCCTGCCTGGTCTGCATCCTCAGAGGCCCCCACAGCACTCTCCTCCCCTGGGGCTCCCAGGCCAGGAAGCGCTTTGTGCTTCTTCATACAGTAATCGCCACTGCTGTTCTGCTCCCGTTAGCCAGCAGGGGACCCCTGGGAGGCACTGCTCCCCACAGCATCCTCAGGAGAACAGAACAGAGCAGGTGGATGACAAACACTTGTTGAGTTAACGACGCACACAGAAAGGGGGATGTTTCAGGCAGGGATTATGACGGCTGCCCAGCTTTCAGGGAAAAAAATTCCTATCAGCTGTTTATTGGAAAGTGGGAGGAAGCCCTAGGTAAGCTCTGGAGTTGCTCATATTCGAGGCAATTTTTTATACCTTCTACAGCTGTAAATGACATAATAACTCTATTAACATAAATTTCCAAGGCACTCCTAGGACCCTGATCACAAGAGTTTTGGTATGATTAACACATCCCACTGTCGAGAGGGTGGGAGGAGCTAATGTTTCTGGAATGTCTGCAATGTGACAAGCAGTGTACTGTACAGACATCATTTTCTTTCAATCCTCCCTTCAAGGTAAATACTATTATCCTCATTTTGCAAATGAGAAACCGGAGGCCCTTGGTCACAGGGTACCTGCCGGAACTTCCTGTGTCCGTGGTCCGACGCTACTTCCTAAGGGAAGGACTACACCTGAACAGAACTGTTTTCAGCAGAAGTTGAAACAAAAAAAGACTAGCCCTCCTGCAACTGCAGGAAGGGTCACTATGATGCTGTGCGTTTGTTTTTCTAAACCACACAGCTGAGCACTCAAGGCTTAAATAGAAGTTATTCCATTTTGTAAGAAAAGTGGAGAGATTTCCTTTTTTCAACGGACAGAAAAATTATTCTCTTTCAAATCAGCACGACGAAAAGCTAATTCTTACATTCCAGAATTATTCCAGTTACCATGTGGAAAACCATCAGTGCATTCCTGACTAGGTTCTGGGCAGGAACGTACTGCTAAGACCCTCACACTCACACAGACCCAGACAGCGGTCAAGGAGAAGCAAACTGAATGCACCCATGCATCTGCAATCTTCTGCAACTTATACAAACAGTTCCGGCACTGAAACAGGTCCTGAAATGATTAGTACTTCGGTATATACATTTGAAAATACTGTTGAACTCAAATTAGGAATTTCAGAAACCTGCCAACATTTACATAGGAAATAACTGGTCGTTTGTGGACGGCAAATGACGTCCTCTTCAAAAAAAGGTCAGTTCACTTTGAAAGTGCATCTCTCTAGGTGGCCCCGCTCTCTTTCACGCTCCTTGCACAGCAGTGTGTGTAGATGCGATTGTAAGGATCTGCCACTTCCTCTAAACACAGATGAGGTGAAAAAAGTTTAGCCTATCTTAGAGCCAAACCAGAAATATTTTGTTGGTTGTCTTCACAAATGATTCTCTTTTAATGAATACTGTAAAAATGTCTTTTCGGAGTCGTTTTTCTTTTTTAAATACAAGAGGTACTACCTGAATTAAGTAAGCCTAGGGAACACTTTATATCAGCTTAATCATTACCAAAAAATGAGGTTTGTAGCCACCAACATTAGCAGGACAAATTTATTTATAACAAATGGTTTAAATGTATAGATAAAAATGCCCATTGACACTGTCAGGGCTTCCTGCAATTTGACAGATCAAATCTTATTTTCATTCTTAAACCCCATGAAGAAGTGGTATCACTGACTTGCATTCACTAGTGAGCAAATTGATTAATCCCTCTCTATAGAAATCTCAACTCTTGATTACACCTATCAGACGTTAAGCAGCATTATTCTAGAGTGACAACACTTGACAAATTCCCCAACCATTTTTCTCAGCTTTTGTGGCCCTGCTAGCTTGTATTAACCCTGATGAAAAATTAATTTCCCTTATCTTCTTCTAAACCCCAAAATCCAAATCCGCCAAACTGGCAACTCTTTCTGTAAAGGTATTATGAAAACCTCTAAAAGATTAATTGCATGTCTTCAGGTGACATTAAATTAATTTCTGTACTCACGACAGACATTTGATACTCCGTACTGAGAGGACAGATAACATTGTCAGGACACACACAAGGACAGTGGTTAGGGTCCCAGGGCAGCCTCTTATGAATTCTCCTTCCGATAAGGCCCACTTCACTGTCATGGCAATGCTGCTGATCTCACAGCCCACAGACCTCACGAAACAGGTTTCTATTAACTGCAACAATGCTGGGCCTAGCCCTGTAATCTTTAGAAAGCTCACTCAGAATCTGGACAATAAACGATATGCATGCTACGTGAAGTTTCTAAATATAAATACATTTAAGGCTCTATTTTCTTTGAAGACTACTCTTTAAAGGAGAAAAAGTAAAATAAAATAAACAGGCTAACATTTTTTTTCCAGGTTCCTAGGTCAATTCTCTAATGAAACTGTTACAAAAGAACAGGAGGTGAGATTATTTTATATTTGTTGATTCTCTGCCATCAATTATCCTTACATGTAGCAAGCATGCAAAACATGTACACAACTTAAGTCTACAGTGCTTCCCATAGAATTTCAGTAATGGGCCCACATGGGTTGAAGTGAAGCAACATCTCTCAGGTTAAAGAGACCAGGGCACACAGACCCTGTAAGTGCCCGGGCTTCCTGCGACGAAAGGACCTGACTGGCACATATGCTGGACTCTACGGTATGGTACTGACAAGGCACAGGGGCCCGCGAGTGCCCGCCCGCCTTCTCTCACCAGCCTACCTTTCGGAGATGAGTCAGGTTTGGGGAAATCTTTTAAAAAATACAACTGACTGGCCCTTGGGGGAACAAAACAAAGCCCTGAGCCTGGGGCGGTGGGGGCCTCCTGCCCAGGACTCTCCAACCTCTCTCGCACGAATGGACCCCTCTTGAAAGGAAAGGGCAGCTGAGGGTGAGACAGCGGGGCTGCTGCACGCTCAGGCTCTCCAGGCAGCAGGGCTCCTGTGAACTCGGGCTCTTCCAGCTGAGCCTCCCACTTGGGTGGGGCTCCCAGCCGGGGAGAGAAGCTTCCAGCTTGCCCTGGATGAGCAGCTTGGAAGGAGCTACTTCCCTGAGGAGGTAACATGGCTCCTATTCTTGGCAGTTGTTGCAAGTCAGGAGAGGGAATTTACCCAAGACACTGGAGACAGATTTCCTCCTCTGCTGGGGAGAATGAGTTACCACATCCTGATTCCTAGTATACATGAATTATTTCTGATTTAAGCATTTATTTACTCCCCAACATCATACCCCTAAAAAACCCCAAAAATGAACGTAGAGAGATTGATTCTAATGAACGATTGCTGATCTTGCCCAAATTTAGAAGCCACATGTTTAAGAATGCTTTAAAAAGTCCTTTCTCCGAAAGTTATTAATTCTGCCACTAAAGCATTTCAAAGCTCTTAAAAACAACTATTTATATACAATAGCTTCTGCTCCAAAAAGAAGTTTTTGGAATATACATATTCTCCAAGACGTGACTAATCAGGATTTATGCCCCAAGTCTCTTCCTCTTTTCCGCGAGTTGCCTTCGGGCCCTTCTACTGCTTATGAGCACCTGTCACAGGGAAAGGACCTCGCAACCAAAGAGGCCCACCTCCACCCCATCATCAGACTCCCCCCTACCAGAGAGGGATGGAGCCTGCAAGGCAAAGGTCTGGGCTCACCCTCGCCTCCGGCCCCCAGCCCTCCTGGCTCCCCGACCTGGGTTAAAGCAGCTTCTCTTACACTCAGTTTCCCCGACCATCTGGTCTTCCCAGAACCCTCCTATGCCAAGTCCACAGCAGCTCTGTCCTTTCGTACCTCACTTCCAACTCATTTCCACCTGACTCACTTCTTCCTGATCCTCAAGCGTGGTCTCAGCTCCCAGAGACTGCCTGACACAGCGTTAAGCTTCTGCCAGAAATCAAGCGAGTCAAGAGGGCCGTGAGGCAGCTGAGCACAGTTCACGGGGTGACCTCCACAGCGTGGGACACGCTCCGCCTTGGCCCGGGTCTCCGCACGAGAAGTCCTCACGCATACCCGCCACTCAGCACAACCCAAAAAGCGCCAAACTGTTATGTACAACATAATCCCATTTAGTACACTGAATAAAGAAGGGGTTTGCAAGGGAACCATAAATGTTAGTGTGAAAAGACAACCAGAAGAATTAATAACAAGAATTAATGCTATTTTTTCCCCATTTTGCTAACTGGTGCCGTCCAAATGTCTGCAACAAACAGCTATTACTTTTACAACCAGAAGTATTCATGGAAAAAACACTGTTCTAATTCCTTCTTCGGTATTTCATTAAAGAAACCATACACAATGTCCAGATTTTTAAAGGGAGAAGATACTTTCTCAATTATTTCAACAAATGTCTTCTTAAATATTTATAACGTTCTTGAAACCGTCCGTAATCCTGGACACAACAAGTGAACAGAAGCGCAAGACCAGCCTCAGTCAGCAGCAGTAACCAGGAAACAGCTCCGCAAGCCCGCGGCCGCGGCAGGAGCGAGCGCAGGGCAGGTAGCCGGCGGGCCAGAGGCGGAAACAGGCCACATCCGGAGAGCGGGAGGCAGTGAAGGAGACCAATCCCAGTCCTACCTTCTGTGCGTAGGAGCTGCAACTCCTCAAAGCAGGAGTCCCCAAAGGGTGACAGATGGCTCCAGGATGAACACTTCGGTCTCTAAGTCCAGTGCTCAGGAGCTGTGCCTAGGACTCTCTGAGTATTAACACTAAAGGTACAGCCTCAGAAAAAAACAGCAAGTAAGCACTAGCTTAGAAATATACTTTTAAAAAAAACAAGGTTCAAATACTAGTCCATTATCTGTCTGCTAAAACTTTCCAGTGGCCCTCACTGCTTTCTAATGATCAAGATCCGAGACCTAAAACATAAAACAGCCTATAAAGCCCGTCTCCAGACTTGTGTTCTGCACTCTGGTCAGGCTGGCCTTCCTACAGCTAGAAAACTGGCCATGACTTCCCTGCCACAGGACCTCATCAGTGCTCTCCCCCATCTGCCTAGAAGGCTCTTTCCTTTTCACCCTGCCCTCCCTGCTGCACCCAGGTAGCTGCTCCTCTTCACCCAGAGTCACTTCATCAGGTCTCCCTATCCTGCCCTCACCACGCCCGTCAGGGGCTGCTTCACCTGCAGTCAGGACCTCTGCCCACACAGCACCTGGGCTGCTGAGCAGCTCCTACTCTCCTGATGCAGCTGAAGTAGCTGTTACTGCACACAGGGCTCCTCAGCCCCAAGTCACATCTGCTGGACACGCTCTATCAGCAGCTGCCCTGCTCATGAACGCCGGCACCAAGGTGGGACCCCCACCCCAAAGGTGACTGAGGAAGTGACAGCGCCCCCTACAGCTGCCGAAAGCCGTGCAGACATGCACAACAGAACAAAATGCAGAACTACAACTTCGGACCCCTGCACATGCCAAGTCCACCGGGCCCCTGCCATGGAGGGGGGGAGCCCTCAGACACCCTCCCTCTTTGTACTGTGCACCTCAGGCACTGCCAAAAGAACATGCCTTGGCTAGCCTCCTTGTCCATCAAGACCCTCATTTTTAACATTTAAATAGTGACGTTACATTGTCTCGGAACTGCCACACAAGAACAATCCAAAAGATAAACTCAACACAGCAAAAAGTCTATTTTATTCATGTCAATGACCTGTTTCAAGAAATGTAACATACAATAGAATCTCTTTTTGATTCATTCATCTGTCTTTGTAACTCACCGTGGAAGTCTGGGCATGCACGGACAGGGCCCGGAGCAATGGTGCTCAGCAAACATACCCAGCGCCGTCTCTCCACTACACAGAGGCGGGACTGACCAAGGAGCTGAGCAGAGAACGTCCAGCATGAGCCTCATCATCTCCTTGCACCAGATTTCAGGATGTGTTCAAAAAGTGATGGAGACACATCAACGAACACAGAGCCAGCCTGAAGGGGCTGTCACTGGCCCATCTGGGACAATTCAAACCTCAAAACCAACAATGGTGTAACAGTTTACTGGATAAAGTAAGAATCCGTAAGCCCATATTGCTGTAAATAAATGAACCAGTAAGTAAGCGAGAGAAAAGAGGAAGCTGTCACAGTAAGCACAGAGTGCTAACATTATAAAAACATCAGGGCTTACTAAAAACAGTGAAAATCTGACAAGAAATGCGACATTTCCATAGTCTCGAAGTATCTTTCCATAAATTAGTTATCAATTACAAAGAGTGGGACCGTAACCCTAGGGAGAGAGATTTGGCAAACACTACCTGGCTCAAGTGATCCGAGTTGCCAACACTGGACAAATGTGTCAGGGGCCTCCCGACAGGACCCACCGAGCACACGATGTCCTTCTGTGGGGTTCCTGCCGAAAGCACATAACCTGAAACAGCACGAGGGAAAGTAAGACAAACCCAAATTAAAGGATATTTGACAAGATCATGAGCCTCCCAAGGGCAAAACACACAAAGGCCAAGGTGTCCCAGAGTCCTGGGGACAACAACACAACACACGCCCCTGCACCCGGCCGGGACTCTGGTGCCGGGCTGGGAGAGGTGCGCTGTGTCGATGCTGCACCTCCTGAGTTCTGATGATGTGGGCCTGTGGTTGTGCAAGAGGACAGCCCACTGCTGAGGAGACACGTGGCGTGGCTCCAACGTGCTCCCCAGCGGCGAGAGAGGTGTGTGAGTGTGGGGAGGGCGGAGAGAAAAAGCGGCAATGCAACGGGGCAAAACATAAACTGGTGAATCTGATAAAGGGGGCGGCGCAGGAGTTCCTTATACCATTTTTGCAACTTCTCTTAAATTGTAATTACATCAACATAAAATGTCCTCCACCAAACACAGAAAAATCAGGTACGTACGTGTTACCTCTTCTACCACCTTCCTAAAGAAAATCTGAGAATAACTTCTGAGCGGGGGAGGGAGGGAAGGAACCGACAAATACAGTCCAACCCCCAAAAGCAAGCTCACATATGCAAATAAATTGGGACCTTTTGCAAGCAGCATTTGACAGCCTTTTAAAAATAAAATGCGTCTACTCTACCAACCAGTAGCTGGGTGGCCCTGGGCTCCCAACGCAACCTCTCTGAGACTTTTATTTTTAAAAATAAAAAGAGTATCACAATTGGACAGCTGGCTTTCCTGCTGAGGCATTCGGGCTTCTCCCATTTTTCTGTGTGGCCAGCAGAACAAAGGACTGTTTACTTAATTTGCTGCCAAATTCTTAAAATTTTAATTACCTCAATTAGAATAAAGCTGCTGAATTCAGAGTTTGCTTTCATTTTCCTTACAGAGCACTAGAAACTGCCGCTCTGACTCAGCCACTGCCCCTCCCTGGGGCTGCAAGGAAAGGGTGGTGGGTCGGCCTCCATGAGCGGCTCCCACGCACTCGGGTACCTGGTGGCTCCTCGCACCCGCCCTTGCCTTGAACGCTCCCAGCCAGCCTGGGGGAGCACGCCGCATTTTCCTGAGGAGACCGGGACCCACTGGGGCCACGAACCAAGGTCACCTGAAACTAGGACCCAACGCGTCCTACCTGGACACAGAGCTGCAACCCTGATGAAAGTCCTTAACAAGGAAGCACCATGTGGCACATAGCTTGTTCTAATTCTCTTTTTCTGGTGTGTGATCAAAAAGGATGGCTGGATGACGACAGTAAGTTTACACTGAGTTAAACACTTTACATTTTTGTATTTGCTCTGATATTCCCTGAATAGTTTTCCGGGACTATGTATTGGTTATGAACAAAATTATGACTTAAAAAGATTGCTCTTTTGGTTTCTGAAAATTAAATACTTAAGTAGCTTTCTGAGAAATGAGCAAATGAATTTTTCCATATTTGAAGTAATAAAAAAGAACCATTCCATCAAATACAGCTCTTTAGGTAGATTACTTACATATAAGTAACCCTCAGGGAGGCATACGAAATTCTGGAAATATTCAACAATATCCAACACTCTTCATAAACCACCACTCTACACACACTTACTTCTTTTGTAATCTCACCTAGCAAAGCCAGACCACAAAACAGGAAAACTAAAATCCACAGATACATTGGTGAGCCTCACAACACAGGTCTCTTTAAATAGCCAATTCCCCTAGTTTTCACCCCAGTGTTTTATATACAAAATGCGACCTACTTTGACTAACACAGAAATGTTCAAAGGTTCATTTAGAGCACATGGCAAGTTACAGCTGCACAGAGCCAGGATACCCCGTCCCTCACTCCACCGGGCCAGGGGTCTTGTGCTTACACACACGTCAAAGTGCTAGAACAGGAAGGATGGAAACCCGGCCACTCTCCAGTCCTGGATCCACATGACTGCTGCTATGCACCCATCATGACACTCTCCTCCTACTTCGGAATCCTTCTCAACACTCTCCAGTCAGTCACTACCACTTGGGGTTGGCAAGTGAAACCTAACCATCACCCTCATTCGAGAAGCCCCCACTAAAACTTTTCTGAATCAATTCTGCTACATACTCACTGGAAACAGAATATCATACCTGATCGAGAATTAAGGAACACTCTGGAACAAGGCAGCAGCAAAAAACAACCGTTGTAAGTACAAATACTAAGAACCTTAGCTCTGTCAACCCGTAGCTGGGTGGCCCTGGGCTCCCAACACAACCTCTCTGAGACTAAATCTAGTCACCTGTACCATGGGAATCCAAGTATCTCCCTCATAAAGGTGCTCTGAATACATGCTAAGCACTGATGTGTGGTCAGCACTACTACTATAAGGCATGAAATCAGACTGCATTCCTGGAGAGGGCCTTAGGAGCAGCCCAAAAAGAAAGCAGACATTCATGGAGTGCCTTCCACATGCTAGAAGGATCATTTACTCATTCCCACAACCACTTTATAACCCGGTCCACAGCCTGGAGACTGGGGCTCAGAGAAACGGACTGACACACCCCCATGCAAACGCGGGTCCTCCTCATGCAGAGCCACACTGTTTCCACCACGTCACCCCACCACGGACGGATGGACAGACGGAAGCGCTCTGTCCTGGCAAGGGAGGGCTTCGACCGCTACCTTTCGCGAAAGGGAACTTCACAGCGACCAAGGACCAAGAAGATGCCAACAGAGAGCCCCCCATGAAAGTGAAGAACCACTCTTCGAGCTTTACCATGCCGCTGGTTGCCATGACTGTGAGAACCAATACCAATGAAGAATTTTTATTAAATTCTTTTTGAAAACGCTTCCTATGCCCGTGATGCATTAGCCGTAACAAAGAGAAACGATACAAAAGGACGAGAAATTCTCTTATGACGATTAAGGTGAATTAAAACCGCTTTAAAAATAAAATAATAAAAAGGAAGATTTAAAAAACAACTACTGTCTTAAGCCTCTGTTCTTTCACATATGAAAAAATCCAATTTAATAAAACCCAAAGATAAATTATTTGATTATAAATAATGAAATACGGAAGTAACAAAAGAGAACTCTATTGATTCACAAGGTAAAAATACACCTAGAAAATCCAAATTAAGTTCTAAGGTATTTCCAATTTTTTTTTTTTTTTAAGATTTTATTTATTTATTTGACAGAGAGAGAGAGCGAGAGCAGGAACACAAGCAGGGGGAGTGGGAGAGGGAAGCAGGCTTCCCGCGGAGCAGGGAGCCCGATGCAGGGCTGATTCCAGAACCCTGGGATCATGACCTGTGCCGAAGGCAGATGCTTAACGAATGAGCCACCCAGGCGCCCCAAGGTGTTTCCAATTTGTATGTCGGAATAAGAGTCCCAAGACATTTCTGCTTTCCTAACCATCCAAGGGACAGCGATCTGAACTTTGATTCTCCACCGGGCCACTTTCTAGCATGACGCTATGCACTGCCTTGGTCCCATGTCCTCTCTAGAGACCAAAGAGTAAAACTAGAGGAGGCCAATGAATGGAAAGAATGATTTATTTTTTAAAGATTTTATTTATTTATTTGACAGAGAGCGAGAGAGAGAGATCACAAGCAGCCAGACAGGCAGGCAGAGGGAAAAGGGAGAAGCAGGCTCTCCGTTGAGGAGGGACCCCAATGCAGGGGGCTCGATCCCAGGACCCTGAGACCATGACCTGAGCCGAAGGCAGATGCTTAACCGACTGAGCCACCCTGGCACCCCTGGAAAGAATAATTTAATGGCATATATTTGATGCCAGTTTAGGCTAGAAAAAAGTAGAGGAAACAAAACTGACTCTCTCCAGAGTAAATCTCACTAGGAAAACTCATAAATACAACATACTGTGCCTTTGTACTAACAGGATGTATAGAAGTCCAAGGCTCACAACAAAATACAAGAACATGAACAGACAACGAGATGCTTTTATTCCATAAGTAATTATAAACCTGAAATGCATAAATACGATTCTGCGTGGGTGTGATGGGCTAAGCCTGTCAGAGCCTTCCCGGGGTGCTGGCTGAGCCCCTGGCATTAACGCCACAGCCCACAGAGGAAAGAGCGAGGGCCAGCAGGGCCAGAAACAACAGTCAGGAGAAATGTGAGCTCACCCAGCACCCAACAAAACAGTTTCCTCTTTGCATTACCTGCACAATTATGAACATGTTCTCTTAAGAATAGTTCCTACCCACACAAAAAAACCCAAGGCCTCCAGGAAAATACGATTTTTTCTGGTTCAGAGAGAGACACAAGGGTGATCCTGTGATAAGTTGAAAGTTGCCAACATGCTACTGCAGGACTTGTTGGAAAAAATCCCAAGATACAGAACATGTTGGTTAGATAACTTAAAACTTAAGAATTAAAAAGAGAGGTGCGCCTGGGTGGCTCATTCATTAAGCGTCTGCTTTTGGCTCAGGTCATGATCCCACAGTCCTGGGATCGAGCCCCGCCATCGGGCTCCCTGCTCAGCGGGAAGCCTGCTTCTCCTTCTCCCACTCCCCCTGCTTGTGTTCCCTCTCTCACTGTGTCTCTCTCTGTCAAATAAATAAATAAAATCTTTAAAAAAAAAAGAATTAAAAAGAGAGCTAAAAAGTTGTTCCCAATTTTGGTAAGCAGCTGTTTTCACACAGCATTCCTCTGTTGTTTCTCTGTGTATTAGAAAATTATACAGCATGATTCTGGAATAGTCTTATAAAAAATACATTTTTCCCCAGTGGAGAAAAAAACAACAAAAATTTTAGTAGCTAAGTTATTTTAAAGGAGAGATGTTCATTAGTTTGAAAGCTGCTCTCTGAGAGCAGAGCAGTGAACTGCACCTCCCAGCCCGTGAGAAGCCCTTACTTTACACCAGCCACACCACACGCACCACCAACCATGAATGCCACGGGAAAAGGTCTGCTCCCAACCGTGGCTCCATGGCCCCACGGCCCCTCCTCGTAAGTTTTTAACTCAAGTAAAAAAATGAGACATTGACAAAATCTGCCTAAACAAGACTTTGACAAAGTCAGCCTGAAACAAGGTCAAAACAGAAGATCACAGATACCATGAAGCTGCTTAATGCTTGGGTTCTCGCCTGAAGAAAACAAATTCATACAATGATAAAACAAGCTAATGTGATAGAGGCCATCTGCTTATCCACACTCTGAATCACAATGAACGGAGATGAGAAAAAACAGATTTGAAAAAAGAGCACAGCCTCTGTTGAAGATGGAATTTCCAATTCATATTATTCTCTCAAAATTTTTCTTACCGCCCATGAAAAAGTCACTTTTAGTCTACAGACCTAGAAATGAAATAAAACTCAACTCCTTAAACAACCAGCGACGAGCTGTTCCCCAGCCAGCTCAGCCGCGCCCGGCCACATCCTTCCCAGCCGCACGGAGAGCGATGGCTGTCCGTCCGCTTGGGTCTCGCTGGCCCGCTCGAACAGCCTGCGTGGGCCGTTCCTCCCGGCTTCCTCGACGCACAGGACACACGGCACGTGCGGGGGAGCGCCGCCCACCCTGACGCACGTGCAGGGCCGCGAGCGGGTCAAGAGCACGCGGCACGGCGAGGAGGTATGCGTGCTGACAGAGCATCTCCCACGGGGGCATCCGCCTGCGGCAACGGCGTTACCGAGCCGAGTACAGAACTCCTCCAAACCCCAACGCCTGGGCCTCACTAAAACTGCTTTAGAAGGGGCAGCGCCGTCCAAAAGGAAAGAAAGCAACGAGGCGCGCCCCGCTTCTGAAAGCATGTGGTTAAGATCATGCCTTATTTCCCTTCAGAATTCTGTTGGTCCTTTTGTTTTTTTACAAGTACGGGGGAGATGAGCGTGGAAAGGGAAGACCAGAAACAGCCTCCCAAACAATGCTGCTTAAAAGGAGCCACTCAATATTTTAGTAGCTAAGCCCCCCACCCACAGGTGCTCACTGAATCTAAAGCTACACATAAAAGATTACTTGTTTTGTGGTAAAGGAAATTTTATTTTTAAAACAAACTTGATGGTTCTATCACAAATTCCCTACAAAAATAAGCTAAAACTGAGAAACACCTAGTTTGGGGACTGTCACGCTGGTCTTCCGTGAAGACTCCAGACAGACAACACGGGTCTCAGTCGGAAGGAGAATCGAAATGACAACTCTCGTCACCGACCGCAAGTGCGGACGGGCTGGACCACATGACTGTGACAGAAGCGGTTCTGACTTCCCTTTCTTCAAAACCCTTCTCTGGGAATTAGGACATTCTGAGTGAAGCACAGATTCCAAGAGGTACCAGTTACCTCGTCAACTTACCCCGCCTGACAACTTAATCACCCTGACCTTGGAGCTGACGTGCGGCCCATCTCCGCCACCGCTGTTTGCCCGGTGCATGACAGTCCTTTTCGCGCCGGGCTTGGCGTCCGGGGGCCGGCCCTGGAGGGACGCCACTCGAGCGGTCTGTGAGGGGGGTGGCGGCCCCTCCCCGTCCGCAGGTTTTACCTGCAGGACTTTGTGCTGAGCTGGACTCTGAGGTACGGTTCTGGCCTGTCTCAAAGGTTTCAACGGTTTCATCAGTTGTCCTTGATACTGCATGTTAGCACCAGATGGCACAAAATTTGATGTTTTGGGCGGAACATTGGAAAGAGTGACATCTTGGTTTTTCACGAGAAGTCTGTTTTTCACGTTTTGTCTGACCTGTGCACCTGGGAAGGGTAACAGTGGGTTTCCATTGGTGGGCGACGGGGAGGCCGCCGGCTGCTCCGGCTCTGCCGAGGCCGGGGGCAGGTGGAGCTGCTGCTGGGCCAGCCGCTCGAGCAGCTCCTTCTTCCGCGCGCCCGCCTGCTGCTGCCGGCGCAGCTCCTTCTGCTTGAGGATCTCTTCTCGGAGGCGCTTCTGTTCTTCGATCTTCAAGCGATACAGCCTTGTTTCCTCGTCTTCGTCAGGAAACTGCAAGAGAACACAGGCCTGCTTCAGCGCGGAGGACGAGGCGAGGGGGGCCGACCCGGTCTAGCGCAACAGACTGAGAAAATGCACCTTCCAAAAACGATCCATTCAGGATCGGAAAGAAGCCATTCAAACTCTGCTTGTAGACTTTAAGTTTAACTCCTCCCTCTGGGGAGGGGAAAAAATTACACACAGCTCAAGCTAATTTGGCAAATCTTATCAGAATATTAAAAACTATTGAAGTAATGTAAATTTCCACTCATTTACAAGTTTGAAACCAATTAAACTGTTCATTTAAGATATCAAAATATATTTCGAATGGAAAGGCAGCGGTAGGGAGACCATGCTGTCACAGAGGTTTTATCTGGCTCTTCTCTGACGAACCAACAAAAGGTGGGTGTAAATGACCTGAAAGGGCCTGATTAGAACTATTGATTTTTCGTACAGAATTTTCAGCCTGATCTCAAACTCATTTGTCACAGAATAATTGGTTATAATGAACAGCACAAGTCAATCTCTCTGACCTTGAACTCATGCACTCTCCACAGAATCAAAATGCTGCCAATTGCAGTATTGGAATATTAATGGTACATAAGGAATGCTTTTAATATGCCAGCCCCAAACCACTCTGAAAGTCTACCCAAAAAATCTTTGAGAAAGTTCAGTAACTTTCATAAAAAGCATCCCATGAGGAAAGTTTATTAAAAGTTAAGCATTTATTAAGAATTACAATTTTCTTTTAAAAAATCGCAAATAACCCTAATCCAGAGATCCTTTACAAAAGAACATAATAGGATTTAATCTCGCTACAATTCAGCTAATAACAAATAAACCTTAAGAATTAGGAATTAAGACCAAAAGGCAGCTGAGGAGTCCGTGGGTGCTCCTAGAACCCACGCAATGACCTACAGGACAGAGTCGGGCGTCATGAGGACTTGCCGGGCATTTCAGAAGCCATTCCAACCACCTTGGTTATCTACTTTCAAAGTCTAAGACAGAGCTGAAACAGCAAATCTGAAGGCAGATAAGGGCTCAGGGAGGCATCCAGAGCAAGACACGACGTTAAGAGAAGACAAACAGGAGGATGTGGACAACAGCTCAAAGCGGGGCCGTGGCTTTCAGGGAGAGGCAGACTGCTGGGGGAAGTGGCAGGTCCAGAGCACTGCTGTTTCAACACGGGAATAATTCACATTCTCCAAGGATTCTCCCCAAACAATCAAGGAAGAATTAATGTACGTTCAGGTACATAGGAGGAAATACCTGTACATAGATCTGTGCTTTATTATATCATTACCAATTGGGTGAACGTAAGAAAATAAACCACGTTTACCCAAGCCAAACAAATACAAGACCTCTTAAAAAGTAAAACGCTCTCACTCTTGGTCCCACTGCATGTGTCCACAAAATGACAAGCGAATACATTAAGACGTAAAACTTAGGGGCGCCTGGGTGGCTCAGTCATTAAGCGTCTGCCTTCGGCTCAGGTCATGATCCGGGGGTCCTGGGATCGAGTCCCGCATCGGGCTCCCTGCTCAGTGGGAAGCCCGCTTCTCCCTCTCCCTCTCCCCCTGCTTGTGTTCCTGCTCTTGCTATCCCCGTGAAATAAATAAATAAAATCTTAAAAAAAGACATCCAACTTACGCTACGGCTCCCTGCAAGTCTCGCTTCACATACAAAGCACCTGCTGGGTTCTACAGAAAACTTCCCCAGAAGCCCGCTCCAATCAACTGCTGTCACGAGAAAAGCCCGAAGTGGCCAGTGGTTTGCCTAAAGCTCATTTCGCTCATTTTATTCAGCCACTGTTACTAGAAAAATAAAGTGTCACGAGACTTAATTTTTCTGAGCCAAATCAGGTTACCTATACAAGGAGCTAGCTATTAGGACTATAAGCAAGATAAAATTTTTAGCAAAAATTTCTTTTTATAAACTACCCTGACCCACTTTATAAATCTACCTAATTTTTTCATATACTGATCTTAAAATAAAAAAACTCACCCCCCTTCTTCTAATATGATCTTAGTAAATACTAACACTGTATTTTGACTTTGTGTTTACGTCCTCATGTGGTAGCATTACATTACCACTGCTGCAAGAATTTATTAGGAAAACCTGGGCACTTGAGTGGTGTAGTCGGTTACATACCCGACTTTTTTTTTTTAAAAGATTTTATTTATTCATTTGAGACACAGAGATAGAGAGAGAGCATGAGCAGAGGAAGAAAGAGGCAGAGGGAGAGGGAGAAGCGGGCTCCCCACTGAGCCGGGAGCCCGATGTGGGGCTTGGTCCCAGGACCCTATGATCATGACCTGAGCCCAAGGCAGACGCTTAACCATCTGAGCCACCCAGGCGCCCCTAAACATCCGACTCTTGATTTTGGCTCAGGTTGTGCTATCAGGGTCGTAAGATCAAGCCCCGAGTGAGGCTCTGCACTCAGCAAGGAGTCTGCTTGGGATTCTCTCTCCCTCTCCCTCTGCCCCTCCCCTCCACATGCTCGCTCTCTAAAACATAAATAATAAATCTTAAAAAAAATTTTTATTAGGAAAATCTGACCCCACCCCCAAATTTCAATGGAAAGGTAACTGATGAAGAAAACGTGACTTACTCTTTCACACCTATATTACCTAAGGAAATTCTTCACGCTGATATCTATATTATGTTAATAAGTGATACTAACTTATTACTATATACGTTCTACATGGTTTTTAAAAATATTGGTGTAACTTCCACATACTGATCTTTTCCCACGTCCCAGACACAAAGGTCACTGCTAGCAACAGTGGACCCTTCCCTGGGTGTGTTACTAACCTACGGACAGCAGACTCCCATGCTTGGTTAGGACCTACGTCTCACAGATTCTGCTCAAGTGCTGCATCTGTATTTCTAGGGAGCAGCCTGGGACTGAATGCCCATCGCACGGAAGCATCAGGCAAACAGATTCAATAATTTGCTGCTCCCCCCACCCCAGGAGGTAACATGTTCTACAGCATCAACTACAACTACACAAATACAGAAACACTGCCTAACATCATAAGGATGTGAGGATGAGAGTGTGTCCCACATGGACAAGGCTGTAAGGTTCAAAGAAGGATGTGGTTGGACAAAAGTGAAGGTTTTATGAAAAACTCGCTGGACGAGAGTACACTAATAGGTACAAGCTGATTATAAGGCTTCAAGTATTTTTTAATGAAAACGGTCTTACCTCTGGTTCTGTTTTTGCCTCCTCTTTGGGCTGAACCACAGGGCTGACTGGCTTGACTCGGGCTTCAGTCTTGCCCTGTGAGCTCCTGGGCCCAGCCCCCGGCCTCGCGGGCGGGGACGTGCTGGCGATCGGCTTCCCAGGAGCTGCAGGTGTGGAAGAGCAGCGGCTGCTACTCATTTCCATCACGTGCGACGGTGCTATGGGCAACTCGCGCAGATTACTGTTTCTCGGAGCGGTTGGCTGCATCTGCTGCATTGGCCGTTTGCTTACATTCTGAGTTGTATTCTACCACAAGAAGGAAGAAATGTGAATTACAACTGGATAGTTGGAGAAAGAACATAAAAAGGAACATTATTAGATAAAAATATTGTAAAAACCATTTTAGTAAGCGACTTCTCCTTCTGGGGTGCGGATCACTTTTCCACGGTGAACCCTTTCTTCCATGCGTAACGTTCCCGCTCTACGGGGCAGCACACACTACTGCTGAGGGTCAGGGCTGGTCCAGGTTACCCTACTGGTCTACAGATAGGCTCCTCCTGAACAGAAATTTTACACCAGGGGACTGCAGCTGGTGCCTGAGGATGGGGACTGACATTTTTAACAAAGGACTGCTGGCACCACTTTTACTGGGCCCCTAAATTTAAGGTGGAAGAAGAAAAGAATCAAGCAGTAAGTCAGTATCCTAAGAAAACTACACCCTGCAGAAGAAACACGCTCAAAAGTTTTACCCGAGAGGAAATTCTTAGTCATGCTCATCCCCTGGATTCTTAACAGAGAGCCAACAGCTAGAGGAGCGTACAGGTAGGAGGGACGGCTGGGAGAGGACTGAGCTCTGAGAGCACCAGGTCAGTGTTTACGGGTACAAGGCAGGGGTGTATCTGCCACTGCTGTAATAAAATGAAGCCTCAGTTACAAGGCACCTCTCCGAAAGTCCTTCCTCATTTCTGCTATCATGTTAGTCTCAATACTACTTTAAGAAAGAAAGAGGCTGGTATGAGAAAAATTGAAATTAAAAGTAGCTAAGTGACATGCTTGAAGCTGCAGGTCAAAGGGACAATACTAAAAGGAAAACCCAACTACCTCCCCTTGGCCCAACACTCTTAACCATTCGCCTCTTTACGGAGTTATTTAATGGAGAACAAGGCAACAGCAATGACTACTGTCTTGTGTTTACGGAGCAATCAAGCACGTTTCCTAGTTTCCTTCAATGCGAGACGAGTCACACCCTAGCTGATGGTACCTGAGCCTCTACCCTCATAACTACATGCACTGTTAATCTCCCACCATTAAATACAGGCTTCATGGAGGCAGGAAACTGCTCTCTTTTGTTCACTGGTGCGTTCCCAGGAACTGGAATGGTGCCTAGCAACAGAGGCTAGTCAGACAATTCTTCCTGAATTCATTTACTTATTTATTCAGAGCCCAAGGAGATAGAGACAATCTCACCATCAAAAGTAGGCTACCGGCAAAGGCAGAGTGCCCATCGCCCACAAGTATTTGCCAAAATTATGTGTCTACGAATAATACCGTCTATCACTATGAAAATATCTCCATACACAAAGTAAGATGAGGAAGTACAGAGTAACAATGCAGTCTTTCAGGCACAAACGGGACATCATTAATTTCTGTAGTCAAAAAAATCCCGTTTCCTAAGCAGTTTGTGAAACATACACTCACTTTAGAGAAACGTACTACACGTGTTCAGTAATTAAATCAGAACTGGAAAACAGGCCAGCTCCCGGGTTCTGCCCCCGGGAAGACACTCACATGCCGCAGCCCCTGGCGCTGGGGGCACTGCATCCGGCCGCTGCTGGGCGGAGGCTGGGCCGTCTGGACGTGAGGCCTAAACTGGGGCTGCGACATGGGCATGAGCGGCGGAGGCGGGACGGAGAGGTGGTGGTGGTGCTGGTGCTGCGGCTGGTGAGGTGGCTGTGGGGGCGGCTGGTGCTGCGGGGGCGGCTGCAGCGGAGGCTGGTGCTGCGGCTGGAGCGGGGGCTGCTGCTGGGGCTGGGGCTGCGGCTGGTGCGGAGGGGGCAGAGGGGGGTGCAGAGGCCCCTTCCATGCCAAAAGAAAGAGAAACAACGGCTTGTAAATGTGTATACTAGTGACGTTCCAATTCGGCCATCCCCTTAAAACCCCCAACCAGAAACCTGAAGTGGTGCTGAAATTTCATTTTAGAATTTGTGGATAGAGGTAATATGATCTTAAATGCAGTATAAAGCCAAAAGCTATGCTCGTGCATTTTGCATTTGCCCTAAGTCCTCTTAACCCCAAAATTCCAGGTATTTGTTCTAAGGAAACAACTAAGGATGCAAACAAACACAATGTTAAGGGTGGTGCCCGCAGCACTGTTTCTAATACCAAAGTACTGAAACCAGTAAACAGGTCCAAAGAGTAGTGGCCGCCATGAAATGTAAACTCGTGCAGCATTTTTTAAGTGATGCAGTGAGAGCTAATTCACGAACAGGAGATCCTGCTCCTGTGTTAACAAGGGCACGGTGACAGGATGCACTAGGACAACCCGGGAAACCACAAGCACCAAATGCTGGTGGTGACTGTTCCTAGACGATGGGATTTCTCAATTTCCTTTTTAAATACTCAAATATTCCTGCAACAGAGCTGTACTCATATTTTTTCATCATATTTTTTAATAAAAGGAGAAAGGAAGAAACATTTTATCCTACTTTAACACATGAAATAATAATTTTTTTTCCCTTAATTTCGATAGTCTATGTGTTTCTAAATAGTTGATTCAAGTATCATCGTTCTGTATCTTAACAGTAAGCTTAAATCTGAGCAGAATCATACGGGGCAAGAAGGATCTCACAGAAACTCCCAGCCCCCCATGAAACACAACCTACAGCAGAGGGCACTCAAATCTTTCAAACAACGGGGGAACAGCAACTCCGTTTTCCCCTCCATGCAAAGAATCTTTCTACTACATTTTGCAGGCACATAATTTGACAAAGAACTTTATTTCCATTGGTGAACCTTTCAGGAATCTTGCAATGATGAGCCAAAGTATTATCCAAACATGTCCTAACTTTATTAGCAGTACCACCTTTAAAAAATCTGAATACTGAATTTTTTCATTTCCCCCAAAATGACAATCACTTTTTTCCATTTCTCCTACTATTAGGGAAAAAAACAATATTGTTAAGAAAGTTGCCTTTAATAAGTAGCACGTTGAAGACTAAACCTTTATTCTTTACATCATCTCCACATTCTAGAAGACTCAGATAGCAACAGGAAACTTCCATTTTATGAAACACAAAGATCCAAAGCTCCAGGTGCACCCCTCTTCCATGCAGCCTGCCAAGATCCATACCTGCAGGTTAGGCTGTGCGTGGGTGGGCAGAAATGGCTGTCCCGGGCCAGGCAGGAAGGGCTGCCGAGGAGGGATGAAAGGCCGCGTGGCCGCTGAGCCTGGCTGGCTAAAGTGAAGGATCCCCACTGGACCTGGTGGCTGGAGAGTCGGCCTGACGGGCCTCTCTCTGGGGAACACGGGCTGCTGTCCCTGCTGATTAAATGCTGGTCCAGGCTGAGTGAACGGTAAGGGACTAGGGGTGGGCACCGGGTGAGTGCTGCTAAGAAGCGTGGGGGGCGGTGGCGGCGGAGGGGGGCTTCGCTGTTCCAGAAAAAGATGACTCGGGAACCTTGGTTCACCTGAAACTGAACGGTGGTGCAACATTACCCTCGGCTTGTACACAACACGCCTGTCACACAACAGCAGTTTTATGTACCATCTTACTGAGAACAAAAATTACAAGTGGTGGGTAGGAGGTAGATGCTACATTTTACAACTTATTTCTAGATTACTTCATTACTCCTTTTCTATAGAGGACTGCCTCCTTTGTATGAGATTCTCACATTGTAGATACCAACAATGTCCAATTTTAGCATCTGAAATGACAGGAAGTGCTCTGGTACAAAAATCTGACAATCTTCACAAAAATCTCCTACTGGAAGCTCAATTCAGTTTAAAACATGAATGTGTTCAGGCACATCATCACCCAGTACGACTTTGTTCTGTGAGCCTGCACAGTCCTTTACCTCCTAAGAAGAAAGGGTCTCGCTCCTGTGGCGGGGGCGGGGCCCTCCACTGGTCCTGGAGGGGAAGTCGTGGGGGCTGGCTGAAATTGCTGGGTACAGGCCCAGGTGCGTGCTGCGGGAACTCTGGAGGGCCCTACGGAACAAAGGGAAAACAAGATGAGAGGCAGGAAAATAGTCGGCCATTTCCAGAAATGAATACATACGTGGTTCCAACCTGAAAACATCCAGTAACTGCCTCCTGTAGCCCCCCATATATAACTAGATGTTATGAAGTGATCCTACCGTTAATGAAACAGTCAAACATCAAAATGCAGCACTGAAACATGAATTCCATGTTCCAGTATCACTATAGCAGAAAAAGAACATTATCTTTAAGCTTACTGAAACCTATGCGATTACTGACCCTTCTTGCCCATTAATCTAAAAGGCTAAATGTCTACCTCCATCGTCCTTGGCACTGATCTTCTTGAACATGCTATAATTTGCTGCCTTTTGAACACAACCATAAACTACAGTTATGAAGCCGCTTTATTTCTAAAGAAGAAAAAGACCCTGAATGTGTACCATAATAAACATCAGCAAGCTCTGATGTAACAGGACAATGTGAAATATTTAAGAAACCGTACCATATATGTATTGCTACAAAAGACATGTTTCAAAGTCGGATTCCACTGGATAAGACACTTTGAACTCGTACAGATTAACATTCTTCCACTAGAACTCTAGAGAGAAACTAAATGACTTCATTTTTTAGTTGGCCTTTTAAGTATTCATAGAGATCTTTAAAAGCACCACATTTGCATTCTTTTTTTTTTAAAGATTTTATTTATTTATTTGAGCGAGAGAATGAGAGACAGAGAGCACGAGAGGGAAGAGGGTCAGAGGGAGAAGCAGACCCCCCGCTGAGCAGGGAGCCCGATGTGGGACTTGATCCCGGGACTCCAGGATCATGACCTGAGCCGAAGGCAGTCGCTTAACCAACTGAGCCACCCAGGCGCCCTCACATTTGCATTCTTTCTTTGTTTTTTTTGGGGGGGGGGTTGAGGCATTTAAAGAAAGCCTCACCAATTTTTTTCACTTCCCCAGAAAGAATTCATTAATTATACAGATCATCAAAATAACTGTCATTTAAAAACATCTTTGAAACTCAGCATTTCTAAACTTTTAAAAATCATGCTCCTTTCTCATAAACTTGAAATTCTAACTCCTTTTCTGTCATCTTATTACTAATACATTTAGCTGTTGCCTCTAAATGTGACAGCATCTTACAACATTGAAAATGTTTTTGCAAACTACATTTACCTTCCCTCTCTCCTTAAAAGTCTGTTCTCCCTGTGGCATTGTAAGAACAATGCACAGTAAACGGAATAGCACCCATGAAAAGCTCCAGAAAAGCCCATCAGGCACGGCAATGGCCCATCGGCAAGAGGACTGTCACCACTGGGAGAGTCCAAGAGAACCATCCTGGAGAACAGTGGGATCCAAGTCAACTCTTGGGAACACTGGGTCTGTCCAAGTTCTGAGAATCACGTAACAAGTTTAAAGACCAAGTCATAACACCTGGACTAGTGCTAGAGCGACCTGCGAGGGAACCTGTGGGTCTGCCTGCATGCAGGGCGTGGGGGCAGCAACGGGACGGGCCCTGGTGAGGGAGACTCGGGAAATGGACTGGTGAAGTGCTGGGTCTGGAAATGGGTGGGCTACCTGGATTCAATGCCAATTCTCTTGTTCCTCTGGCTGGTCTTGCAGCCCAGGGGAAGCCAGGTCAGGAGCCCAGAGAACTGAGCCAGAGCCCAGGGCAGGGTGTGAACCAAGGCTAAGGTCTAGTTACTAGCAAGCCACAACGGGAGACACTTCTGCTTTGCACAGACGCCCAGCCTCCGTACACGTGAGCCAACGCTCCGGACACAGCCCCTACGGCACAGTGACCAACGACTGCAGCGATCTGCCCAGGATTTCAATAAACCACCTTGGTAAAGCCAACGTGAGCCAGTCGAGGATTGATACTGTATGAGCACCGACTTCAGAGTAAGGGCCAATGGGCACTGGGGGCCCTGAGTCCCTCGGCACAATGGCCACAGTGGTCACTGGTGCCTTACATACTCCACACCAAGCTCTGTGCAGAGCCCCGACCACCTGAGCTCACGAACTCAAAGCACAGCAGGAGCGCAAGACCCATTTCACAGCCAAGGAAACGGAAACTCAGGACATTAAATAATTTGCCCACGATGACATCATTCTATTTTCTTTTAAATTTTATTTATTTTATGATTATCATTTTTTAAGTAGGCTCCACGCCCAGCGTGAAGCCCAGTGTGGGGCCTGAACTCACGACCCTGAGATCAAGACCTGAGCCCAGGGCAAGAGTTGGACACCCAACCGACTGAGCCACCCAGGCGCTATTTTTTTTTTTTTTAAATCAGAGATTTCAATACTCAAGAAAAACAAGTTAAAAGCTCCCAAAGGGTTCATTTTTTTCTTAACATGAAAATGAAACACAGGAAGTTTCAACCCATATGATATAAATCTTATCAAAATTACTAAATTTGGGGATTTTAAAAAAATCAGATTTTCTCTTGACTCAGACATGAAAACAATAGCCTACAGTCAACAGAACTGTGAATTCTGGAAACCATCACGTCATACAAAAACTTCCATATTTCATACCTCATCCCCGTCTTTGGAAAATTTTCACTCTACCCGCTATCTCAGCCAAAATGCAAAATCTCTACAGAGAAGGGCTTCTCCGGTAAGTCCTCTGTACAGGCACTCCATTTTCTCCTGCCCTACTTTCCTCTCTTGCAGCTCCGTCTGGCCGGCTCACGATTTCAGGAGATCTGCCCTGCACATGGCCCATGGACCATGTACCCACCCACATGTCCCACTTCTCCACACACCACTGAGTGCTGCTGGATAAAGCTGGAATCACTAAGAGTGTGGATTTCACTTTAATTGGCCTATCAATGTCCCTCGGCAGTTTCTCACCTACTGCCCAGGATACTCTGCCATCTCAGAGCATCTCCTGGTCCCTCCGCCCTCACGGCTCTGTCTTCCCTAATGCTCCTACCACGTAAGGTGCTTCCTCCTCTGGGCTGATAGGGACTCCCAGTCCTCTCACCCTGCAATGCTCTCTGCATCCTGTGTCCTATCTGCTTTCATTCCTCTCCATCTACATAGAACATTCTAGCATGAATAATGTGCTTGCTGCTAACGTTCACTCTATGATGACACTGCTCAGATTTTTCATTAAAAAGTAGGAACGGTACGCTAAATTATGACCAGGGTTGAAAGTATTACACTACTGATTTGTTGGCAAGCTTTCATCCTGAATTTGAGTCAGCACAATTCAGGGCTCGTAACTCATGCACTGCATCAGTTGAGGAGCTGAAAAAACACAGACGCAGGGACACAGTTCAGAGAAGAGGACAGACAGAATAAAACGTACTTTCTTAGAAAGAGGGGGAGTCCTAGGGTTATTTCCACTCAGCCCTGAGGTCCTGTGTTGTACCAAGAGCTGGAAAGCAGCGGCATTCATTGTGGGAACTTCTTACAAACGTACCAACTGTTTCACCCACTCCAACAAAGGGGAGAGCAAAGTGTCATTTCTCCACGGTCCCGAGCCACTCCCGGACCAGCACTGCTGTTGCCTGCCCCAGGCAAGCCCCACCGGCACTCCTTTCCCGTGAGTGCCCTACAGGACCCAGTGTGCACAGCGTCTCCATCCGTGTCACCCACGCCTCGGATCGGAGGCACAAGTCGGGCCCAGGCAACTGCCTCTGGAGCTGGCACTCCTTCACACGGGGACCAGCAGTTTCTCCTCACCTTCCATCCTGACTCTACTCATAATTACGGGAAGCGGAAAGAGGCTCCTGACTTTTCTGTCTTGACTAAAAACCATGGCTTTCTTCGTGATTTAGTAGGTGAAGGCCCAATACTTCCTGCTAGTTTTCGCGCCGGGCTTACATCATGCAGGGTTTACAGAGAACTGGAAAATACTCGGTTTCTTCTAAAATCTGTTGGAAGCGATAAATTCCACGACTGCGTTATACTGCCCCACGTCCCTCCCCTGCTGAGGAAGTCCCAGACAGGACTGGCCACATGGCTGCGACAACAGGGCTCTTCACAGCCTTCGTTTTCTCCTTCCATTAGAGAGTTAATTTCAAGGCCTCCAAAAGATAGGTTTTCTCATTATAGATAAGGCAAAATGTAACTGGAAAAGTAGACTGGCTTCCCTTCCATTATAAGCAGAAGGTCTGCTAAGTTTTGATTTTGACTTTGCTACAGGTTGAGATCAGGGAAAGTATTCTCAACCCCCTTCATCCGTTTCTAAAAGGAAGCAGTTACTGAATTATGAGAATGAACTCAAAGAGAAACCAATGTGGTTAGTTTTCAACATTCCTGGGAGATTATTTTAAATATTCATAACTAGTTCTAAAGACATTTTTGTATTAAACTGAAATACACTGGGATCATAAATCTTGCCCCCTTTAGAATTCTAATATTGTGATTTTCTTCTCTTTCCAGACCTTCTTTCCTTTTACTAATTATCTACGTGCTGCCTGACTGCATTTAGACACAAGCATTCAAAGGTGAGCAATACGTAACGAGGCCCTCCCATACCCTTTCTTCATCAGTCCCTGTTCAGCCAGAACCGGTCTTCCAGCTGGTCGTCTCTCCGAAAGGCGCTGGCTGGCAGAGGCTGAGTGAGCAGGTGGCAGCACCCGCCCTCCCATCACCTAGCACAGCCCTGAGGACGCAACCGAGCCTCTCTGGGCCTCCGTTCTCTTATCTAGAAAAGGCAGGGATACTGATGGGACCCGCTTCTCAGGGGAGGAGATGAGAGAACACATTCAAAGTGCCTAGGACAGTACCCGGTGAGTAAGAGAAGTTCACAATGCCCGCCGCTACTGTCATCCATACGTGACGTTTCTGCAGACAGCATTCCATACCGTAAGCCTAACACAGAGCTGCTGACGAGCGCCATGTCTCCTCATACAGCGCAAAACAGACCAGCGCAGGCCCCCTTCCTGCAGTCTCACCCGAGTCACAGAAGGAGGCTTCGCAGCGGAGCCGCCAACACCCCAGCAGGCCCACGCCTGTCGCACACCCACTCCACTGCTCTCTGCCCTTCGACTGACAGGCCCGGGAGGGATGAGACCATGGTCTCTTTTATTCACCAATGCATTTTCATGCTTGGCACAGGGCCTGGTACACGACGTTTACAGGTATTTAACAAATGAATAAACCGCCTATTTCTAATAGCAAGGAAATCCCAGCCCCACATTTGAATCTAAAACACTACAGTGGGTTAAACCCTGGCTGCCCACAGAGCACACAGACAGTAGATGGCTGAGTGCTCTAGGACGGACATAAGGGAGGCTGAAATAGACCGATGAGGCACTGGGCAGCGAGCCCCGGAGGCTCTTGGGCCGAGCAGACTGAGAACATACACAGCGCACCAGGACCAAAGAGAAGCCAACATCAACAGAATCCAGTTCTCTGACTTAACTATAGGATAGAAATCATTTTAACTTGCTCTACTGTGATGTAAAATAGAGGAAAAGTGAGATGAACAGGGACTCCTCCATCCTGCAACCATCCCATTTTCAGAGAACAGAAAATGAAGAATGAAAATTAGACGGACGGTCTGTGGGCTATCCTTCCAACGCTGCTGTTTTAAGGAGCACAGCCCAGGCCAGTTTCCTTCTGGGCTGCAGACTGAACTTAAGAATCATACACCCGTGGGGCGCCTGGGTGGCTCAGTCATTAAGCGTCTGCCTTCAGCTCAGGTCATGATCCCAGGGTCCTGGGATCGAGCCCAGTGTCAGGCTCCCTGCTCAGCGGGGGGAGCTTGCTTCTCCCTCTGCCTCTGCCCCTCTCTCATGCTCTCTCTCTCAAATAAATAAATCTTAAAAAAAAAAAATCATACACCTATAAGATGCAGGATACTCATATAAACCACACAGAAGAACCAGAGTAAAATGAAAAGTAAGTAAATAAATAACCACTTCATTTTACCCAAATGGTAGTACTTAGCAATAATCGTGCACCACACATATGATAACAAGGCATTTTTACAGGGTCAATCCTAAAAGTAAATACAGATCGACAAGTTAGAACTATACTCCTTCAGCCAGAAAATACTCAAGGAAGAGTAAAATAAAACATGGTGGGAGCAAGTCTGCATAATGGCAAACCTGACCATAACTACCCTAACAGCATGATAAATGTATCCATAAATAAAATGTAAATATGTAAAAATAAAAAGCCATTTGTAAAACGTAAAAAACTAAACCAAAAATTATATAATATAAAAATAAATGCCATTTCTAGAACTGAGACAAATCTGGATAGATCTATATGGCAATTTGTCCAAGTTCAAAGAAGTCAATAAGAAAAAGTGAATGTAATTATCTTGTTAATGTCGCAGGATGCTCATGAAATACAAATCCGTTATTTATGAGGCTATTTGGCTTTATATAAAAATTAGCCGCCTTCCTCCCCGCCAAGGACACAGACCCCTGATGTTCCCGTCTGTGCCCACATCTTCTTCCTGAGCACCAGCCAGGCTACCTTTCCCAGCCAGTCCTGCAAGGCAATGTGGCTGGCCACGTGACCATGCCTCAGCCGACAGCATGTGAGCAGAAGTGATGCAGGCCAGTTCCAGACCTGGCCAGTTACAAACAAACTCCCAGGACTGACCCTCACCCTTTCCCCACCATGCAGAGGCCTGTGGGGCCCAGAGGAAGGAGCCCAGAGGGCAAGGTGAGTGAGAAGAACACTTCGCAGTACCGAGCCCGTACAGGCTCAGGGCTGGTCAGTCACTGCACTCCAGCTGATCCTCCTGTGCTGGACACTCTGGGGCCATCACCAGGTCCCCTTTGCATGCAGGCGCCACAGGCCCCAACTGTTGCAAATGCTGTCCTGGCCAATGGGTGCTGCTCCTCCAAGACCTGCCTGTGACAGTCCATGGCCCACTGCCCCAGAGTGGACAACTCTGAGGGAGGGCTTATGCTCCAGAGGCCCCCCTCCCACTCGACCCCCCAAGGATCAGGCCAGGGCCAGAATCTTTGACCTGAAACTACATAGTAGCCCAGTTCCACCCCCTTCCATCCCCAGCGCCCTTACCTAATCCTGTGCCCCCAAATCCCCATCTTGGGCTCTGCTCCTGCTGACCCAAGGTTACCGCCCACCCTATATACTGCTGCTAGCTAACTCTGCAGGGGACTCCTCTGCTATCTCCTTCAGTCCCTAGAATGCCCTATGAGGTAGGGATTCTGCTCACAGAATCTTGTGAGCATTTCAATATCTCACACCCAGTACACGGCTAGAAAGTGGCAGAGCCTGGGCTCACTCCCGGGTCACCCATCTCCACAGCACACGTATTCACCCACTGTGCTTGTTAGGAACAGTTATTTCATGTTCCGTCGTCTGTCTCGCTGTTTCATTATCACATATGTATATGTAATTGTGTGAGAGTATGTGAGTGCTGTGGAGTCAAAAAAAACCAATAAATACTAAATCAAGTCTAGAGTCAGACAGCCATGGAAATTCCACGGCTGGCCTGAATGGTAAGAGAAATTAGCAGTTCTTATCTGATCAACCTATGAGAAACTGATAAAGGAGGCAGGACCAGAGATGTTATCTACAATTTAGAAGAAAGTGCTGACTCAAGTTGAGTAAACAAGGAAATTTCTGGCTTTGGTATTTTGTCCAACAGAATAAGAATGGAAGAAGAGGGTTTTGCCAGAATAACCTTGAAACCACAGGCTGACACCAGCCAGCTGTGATAACCTGGGGCAGCCAGGCGGAGGGCAGTGAGCACCAGGCAGGCCTGATTAAGGCGCGTCGACCAGGCCCAACGACACTGGCAGGGGGAGAAAGAGCTTTATTGACACCTGCATCAAATCCGACCAGAAAGAAGCCCATTTCCAAGACGTCAAATGCCTGCGTAAGGGCCAGAAGGTAGGAAGATTAGAAAAAAGGGGCAGATAATTCCAAGATATTATTCAGAAAGAAAGTCAGTGGCTGATACATGAAATGAAGCAGAGTGACAAATAGTTACTTCTCCAGAGGTAGCAGATCACGACAGACACAAGGGAGAAATCATCTGGGGAAGACACCGCAGGCCCCTCACTGCGTCCACTGGCCTCAACGGATAACAGAACCTGAGAATTTGAATACTTACATGAACTTTAAAATTTTTAAGCTTGAAGATCCTAAAAGCTTCTTATTGACTATCATCAGTACTGCCTTTTTGAAATAGAAATTAAACAATTAGCAGGTATCATGAAGCTCACGGTGCCATTTTCCTCACTGGTTTCTATTTCACTTTGAACAGAGGTCACTTTTTTTCCCTTTATTTACATGAATTCCGGCCGTAAGTTTTAGCCATGTGGAAATGACTGCTAATTGCTTACCACCTAGTATAAATTCTCACTCCTTCCTAAGTAATAAAAGGGCTGCACTGCCCACCTAAAAATCCTTGAACTTGTCACAAGGGTAGCCGTGTGACTAGGTTCTGACCAACAAGACTTCGCTGGCATTGTGGGATGGGGGCCCTCGGGAGGCTCCTTAGGGGCTCGCCTCAGGGGGTACACACCTTTCGTCCCCATCCTTCCTCCTCTTTTGGCCTGGAATTTGGGTAGAAAAATATATGGGTCCCTGTAACATCACAGAATTGCTATACCAACCCAGAACTTTCTCGTTTTTATGCAAAAAGTAAAGACACTTGGTTTAAGTCATTGTTAAGTGAGTTTTCTGTCATGTGCAGCCTCATTCACACCCTGACCCGGAACCAGTCAAGTACAACACCGTATCTTTCACAAACACGGTGCCAAGAAACAGGCACAACAAACAACTTTCCCTTTAAGGGATGAAGAAACTCAGGTTTAGAGAGTTAAAAGTGGATTAGCCCACATTCCACTGTCCACACATAACTCAGGACACGAAGGCCCATTTTCGGACTCTTGCTTTATGAAGTGCTCTTTCTGCTGTCACACACTGCTTTCGTCCGTGACCAATGTGTCTTCAGGTAATGCTGAATAAGCCATGGTTCCAGGCTGGCATTCCCCACCTTGGAGGCTCTCCTGATGGGAGCATTCATTTAAGAACTTCTATCATTTCACGGGTATAAAAGATAATAAATTACCAATTCCCTCTACCAAATGCACAATTATTTTAAGACTGTTAGTGAACTGTGAATACATCATTTAACAGAACTTTCAGTACTAATTCGTCTGCCTTTTGAAAGAAAAGGCTACCTTAATCCTTTCAACTAATTGCTCTATTTTGCTTTTCTTTATATCCCTTTAAGAGTCTAAGGTAAAAAAATTATCATTCTCATATAATTCTTATACAAACCGCACTCTCACGTGTTCCGCATCTCTTGTTAATTACATGATGTTATCTGTGTTAATCCTACTCAGGAAGAACTGACAACTTCAACCACAAAAAAAAAAGATGAGAACTCTGCATAAATTGCTTAGCCCAAAGTTAATCGTATAATGCAGAGAATAAAGAGGCTCTAACAGCTATTGTATGACTTATCAGCTTCCCTAACAGGGTCACTTGGTATATTTTAATAAGACTAATTAAATACCTTAACAATGTCATTGAAACTTCATGAATCTTTCAATGAATTACAACCTTTCCTTTACAGCATGTTTTCATTTATTAATCTCACTTAAAATGCAAAGAACTATATAAGAGACCAACAGACACTTAAGAACGCCTCTCAGTTAATTCTGATTAAATGTGGGTTAAATGCAGAGAATAAAGACCACTAGTGACCCCTGACATAATTAAAATTATGCTCTTCTATCACAATATTAATCCTCTTATTTTAGTATTTTCATAGATCTTTTTTCTTTCACATTGTGCCTTGCTTAATACCTATTTTTGTATTGGGAGATGCTTTCTAAACATTCTGAAGAAGCACATACCCAGGGCTGAGCACCAGCCTTCACAGACGGGGGGCAGACCCCACATGGACTTAAATACATGAAGATAATGGTATTGCCTCAAGCAGTGAAGCCAGAGCACGTAGTACACATTATAACATCTTTAACTTAGTACAAAATCCTGCTCTTGATGAACACACTGAAGCCTATTTGTTTCTTATTTCATACAATGAAAAGCCCTTTATCCCTGCACCTTACCCCGCCTGTTGTCCTCCCCAAACAATCCCACCCAAGCACAGTACCAGCCCTCCCAGCTCTTACTGACAGTCACAATCTTTTTTTTTTTAGATTTGAATTGCATTTATTTTATTATGTTATGTTAATCACCACACATTACATCATTAGTTTTTGATGTAGTGATCCAAGATTCACTGTTTTCATATAACACCCAGTGCTCCATGCAGAACGTGCCCTCCTTAATACCCATCACCAGGCTAACCCACTCCCCCACCCCCTCCCCTCTAGAACCCTCAGTTTGTTTGTCAGAGTCCATAGTCTCTCATGGTTCGTCTCCCCCTCCGAATCCCCCCCCTTCATTTTTCCCTTCCTGCTACCTTTTTTTTTTTTTTTTAACATACAATGTATTATTTGTTTCAGAGGTACAGGTCTGTGATAATTCACAGCGCTCACCAAAGCACAAACTTAAATACAGTTCGGATCCAATCTGCCAGTTTACTCATGTGCATTTTAATACTCAGAGAGAAATGGGCAGGTACACCATGACTAAGAGACTCGGACTGGCACGCCTGCAACCCCATCTCCTGCACCCAGTTATGTGAACTTGAGCAACTGAATCTTTCCAAGACTCAGTTTCCCCATCAGTTAACTGGAGAAAATGTTCCCTTCACATGGCTGTTGAACACAAGCTCCGAGCAAACTCTACGACACAGTAAGCACTCAGTAATTGTTTCCTTTCCCAATGATTTTCAACAGTACATGCTCGAAGAAGACTATTTCCTCACTCAAAAAAGGATGGAGCAGCAGCTCTACCAACTAAGAGCATAGTCTGTTTAAAAATTCTCATCTGTGGGGCGCCTGGGTGGCTCAGTTGGTTAAGCGACTGCCTTCAGCTCAGGTCATGATCCCAGGGACCTGGGATCGAGTCCCGCATCGGGCTCCCTGCTCTGCGGGGAGCCTGCTTCTCCCTCTCCCACTCCCCCTGCTTGTGTTCCCTCTCTCGCTGTGTCTCTCTCTGTCAAATAAATAAATAAAATCTTTAAAAAAAAAAAAAAATTCTCATCTGTGAATACACCCACCACATGACCCACAATCCCCACTCCTAGCTATTTACCGACAACTACATTCACACAGAAAACGATGCACACGTTTATACCAACTTTATTCATAAGAACCAAAGACTAGAAATAACCCAAACGTCCACATGGTGAATGGATAAACAGACTGTGGTACATCCATACGGTAGAATAATACTTGCCAATAAAAAAAGACGAGCCACTTACAGGTGCAACATACTGGATGAAAGAATCTCAACAGCACTGTGGCAAAGGAAAGAAGCCAGACTCAAACCAAACATGCCACGGGAGTCCACGACACGATTTCAGGGACAAGAAACAGATCTGGATGCCAGGGGCTGCGATGGGGAGAGGAGTGACCACAGAAGGGCAGCATGAGGAAGCCCTTCGGGAGACAGGACCGCTCTCAACATCTTAATTGTAGTGATTACACAACTGTATGTACTTGTGAATTTTCACAGGCTTGTGCATCAAAAGGACCAAATCGTAAAAAAGTTTTTTAAGTTTCTAATCTTTTGGAAGAAGTGCTTCCTAGTCCTTTATAATAAAATAGGACCTCTTTCAAAGTATCTTAAAAATGTATTTTAACAGACCTATAGGTCTTCAGAAACGCCAGAGAAAGTAAGTATTAAAGATAAAAATTGGTGTGCTTTGCAGGATCCATCAGTAAAAACAGGCCATAAAGATTTTCTTGGCACACACAGGAGGTTCTGAGAGTTTGACAATCTGTATTATCGTCAATCCCGCACTGGCTGGATTGTTACATTACAGATTAGGGTAAACTGCACTCAAGAGTTTTAGTCTACTATTTATGAAAGGATGCATGAAAGGTTTTCATTTCAACATTAACAGTTTTACTTAGCCAAAGACTCAACATGACAGTTTAGCACACACTTTTAGAAGGTAGCTTTTATAATGTGGCCTACTGGCTCACTTACTGTACAAGAAACCCACTTCATGTAATTTCAGTCAGGAGTCCCAGGGCTCGGAGTTATGTGTGCAGACGCCCACCCAGCCGATCTCTACCCGGCACACACAATGTGCACTGGCAGGACGGCAAGTCAAGTCAACGGGGCGCTGAATCTCATAACCACCACACTTAATAGCTGTTACCACAGTGTTTAGCTGTTCCTGTTCCTGCTGCAGATGGGAATTCATTGATATGATTAAATTTGATGGTATGATAATATATGGTAATCATGATTAATCAGAAACCCACTAGCAAATGGAGGATGTTGGGTATTATGTCACCTGCATTTTAAACTGCATTCTCTCCCCGCAAGCCTGACAATGTTTGACAGCTGGAAGGCTCTCGTCCTGTACTCGCCGGCTACTACTGGTAGATCTGATAAGAGAAAATGCCCATCATTCCTTCCCGATCTTAAGTGCTAATAATTACAAGGCATTGCAGGCAAGTTGTAAAAACAGTTAGGGGTTCAAAAGAAAGGCTGGAATAAAGTCTAGATTCACATCTGCAAGGGCTCTAATCAGAAAGAAACGGAATTTGAGGCGGCAGTCTCATCAAACATGATTTGCATGAAATGCCACATAAAACACACCCAGGACGTGTCCATCACCACCACCTGATACCCTGCACCCGCTCCACGGAAGCAGAGTACACGCAGACCTACCCGTGAGGTGCAACAGCCCCACGGGAAACACAAATGGAAATCTTACTGGGTTAGCCTAAGTAATAATGTAATTGCTAGGAAGACTAATTTAAACTTACTAGTAGTCTTTTTTTTAATGTAATTTTTAGTTTTAATTCCAACAAAAATCACTCAGAAATTATTCAGCAGCCAAAGTACTTGGTATTTAACTGGCTACCCTGAAATACCAGCTTTTACCCAGTACATCAATTCAAAATCAATGACTGAACAGGTTTTTAAAATACCCTAGGTCAAGAATCTTCACAACCTGAGTTACTCAGGATTTACCCATATGCTTAAAAATAGCAATTACACCAACACTTAAATTAGGTTAGCAAAATCTCAAAGCAACACTTTAAAATATTACTAACCAACATTTTAGTGTTACCTTTTTATGTGGGCAAACTTTAAAAACAATAAACACCTCTTTGAGGATAAATAACGTAACTGGAAAATATACTTACGGATAAAAACAAGACTTCAAACTTCACGTTAGTGACAAAAACATCAGGGACAGCCTTAATGGAAAAGGAATCCTATCGGACTAACACGTAAAACAAAGAGCATTTGGAAATGAAAACAGAATTCAAACTGACACAAAGAGAACAACTCATGTGCAGAAAGGTAAATGAGCCTGCCCACCTCACTCCCCCACAAAAACAAAACAACAAAGAAAACCACAAGTGTTCTGTGAAACTACATTCAAAGGTCTTAACATGAGTGAGAATGCTTCATGAGAGCATGAGGGACGGCAGGTGGTAGATGGCAAGACCGGACGGAGCGTACAGAGCGGACACGGAGGGAGGGACGGGCCCTCACACAGCACTTAAGGGCAGACGCTTACTTCCTGTGCCCATCAGCTCCTGTGAGGACTCACTGTTTAGAGAGCTGAGACATATTTTACATTTGGCAGAGTAATAATGTGATATTAAAAGGAGTATGAAAAGAATTCATTCTCTGATAACGCTATCAATTGTGATACATTTTTGTATTTCAAAGAAAGATTCATAACTCAGACTTGAAAAAATAAAACACCCTGGGAATTAAAGTTTGTGATGAGAAATGTTTTAAAGTACAGCACTAAGAGCTGTATCCACAGTGAAAATTAAATACACGGATCTAATTCTTAGATGCAAACCTAAATCACAAAGCACTTCACCAAATTCCGGGGGGGGGGGGGGGGGGAAGCTCAATGCCAAGAGCTAAAGCAGTATTTTCCAAAAACATCAAACATAAGGATACTTTTCTTATGATATTTACTACTTTGACATTCAAATCTTTGTCTTAAAAACTGTTTATTCAATTCTCTCAATAAAATTCACCAATAGGAAATAAAAATATTAGTTCTCCTACTATATCACGCATAGCCTAGAATACCATATTTTCATCTAAGATTTGAATTTTTCAAACAATCTTAAGTAATTCTATGAAAAACAGGTTTAATATTAGGTTGCCTAAGACTTCTCTGATTTTTAACTAAAAAACTGGAGGCATTTCCACCTAATACAATTTCCAGGTGTACTAGTTCTAAATTAAGAATTTCTGAAGTTTTCATAAAATTATCAAACAAAATGGATTTTTAAGAAAGTAAAGCTTACCACTGTTGGGGAAGAGCAGGAAGAACCTTAGCATTAATACCAACTAGATACTAATTCCTTAAAATTTGGAAATTTAGTGGTACTTGTACTGACTGCCTTTTTTACTCTTTAGTCAGATGGGTAGAGCTGAATTTCTGTACACTTAAGTGAGCGTGATGTAATTCTCCAGAGCAAATTCACATATGTATCATTGAAAACAACAAGTAAAAAACTAAATTACATACCCCTTCTCCAAACTATTCATTTTATATAGGGTTCATCATGGAGTCTGAGTCAGTAGATGTCCTTGGCACACAAAAGGATGTGAATTACAGAAATGTACTAAGCAAAGTGAAGTTCACTGCAATCCTGTCTTTCCCTGGCTTAAGCTCCTTTAATGAATCCCCACTTCTCCTAGGACAGGTGGAGTTCTTGCTGACAGCTTCAGGAGTCCCTGATCTATGTCTGCAGATCAGCTTCTGTACAGAGTCCTACTCGCCCTGTGCCCAAGAGAGATGGCCTAGCCCTGGGCCTTGTGCACACGAAGTGCAGATAAATAGCGGTTAAATAAGTGACACAGAAAATTAATACTGAGAGATCTTGCTCCAAGACTGCAGTGAACTTCACTTTGCTCAACAGATCAGTGTAATTCACATCTGTTTGTGTGCCAAGGAAGACTACTGATTCGTACAGACTCCATGATGATTCCAAAATTAGGCTTCCTAACGTGAATGTTTTATCAGTCTGGGGGTCATCTTACAAAGCAAAATTCAGTTTAGCGAAAGTAACAGGCAGACCCCAGGGCAAACTGCCATCAGTAAGAAATCTCCAAGGGTCTTTGTTAAAACACAGCAATACTATCCCCACTAGTTTTATAATTTTACTCGGCCAAAACTGGCTTCACTGAACTATGCTAGTCTGTTTTATGGTTTAGGACCAGCACTAGGGCAGAAGCACTTGGCATGAAGGAGAAACTCACATGCTCACAAAACTACATTTACACTGACAGCAACCAAGTTCAACCTAGTAGAAAAGGAAAAAACAATAATAAAGATCTGGTCTATGTAAAATAACAGGAGATGGCCCAGAGTTGGTCCCCCTTCTTAACGATATTTTAGTGCACTTTTTAAAACATACTACCTCTTGTGTGTTTTTAAAAAAAAGAAATCTTTTTACATCATCTCTACGCCCAACGTGGGGCTCCAACTCACAACCCCAAGAGCAAAAGCTGCATGCTCCACTGCCTGAGCCAGCCGGGTGCCCCCAGCTCGCGTCTGTTCTTTAAAAATAGATTCCACATCTGATCACCTTCTTTAAGGAAGACCGAGTACAGAAATAAGTAGAGCACTGCACTTTTAAGACCACAGGTACACTGTAACCACAGGTTAAGATCCAGTATTTGGGACTTAACAAAAGGTACAAGACATGTAAGACACCAATAGACAAGCGAGCTAAAGAGAGTCTCCTACCGTAGCACAAACGTAACTCCTGTGTAGCCCAGCCACTTCCTGCCACCCATACATATTGCCCATCTCAAAAATAACAACAAAACCAGACATCACACCTTGCAGAAAACTTTTCCAAAAGCAGTTCAACAGTATTTACTATCCCCAGAGTACTACAGAACTTAAAAATAAGTTCACAATTTCAGGGTGCGTGGCTGGCTCCATCAGTGGAGTGTGTAACTTGGTCTCAGAGTTGTGCGTTCGAGCCCCACGCTGTGGGTAGAGACTACTTAAACATAAAATTAAAAGGGAAAAAAAAAAAAAAACAGCAGCAAGTTCAATTTCTCAAAGAAATATTCTTTTAGGGGCGCCAGGGTGGCTCAGCAAGTTAAGCATCTGACTCTGGATTTCAGCTAAGGTTATGATCTCAGGGTCGTGGGATTGAGCCCCTGGGTCAGACTCTGTGCTCAGTGGAGAGTCTGCTTACTTTCTCTCTCTCTCCCCCTTTGCCCACCCTGCTCATGCTAAAATAAATAAATCTTTAAAAAAAAAGAGAGAAAGAAAGAAAAGAAATTTTCTTTTATGATCCCCTTATCCTCCAGTATTATGCAGTTTGCTTCTTCTAGAATTAGATAAAATTGTATTTGCAGAATGGAAAAATAGAAGTAGATGAAAATTACAAATGATTATCTAATTTTATATTAGTAAACACATTTTTATAAAAATATCAAGTACATACAACACTGCTTTGTTTTTCTTAAACTACAATTGGTTTTCACATCAAATTTTATCTCTATAATGCAAACAAAACACAAAAACATGGGCGCCTGGGTGGCTCAGTTGGTTAAGCGACTGCCTTCGGCTCAGGTCATGATCCTGGAGTTCCGGGATCGAGTCCCGCATCAGGCTCCCTGCTCAGCAGGGGGTCTGCTTCTCCCTCTGACCCTCTCCCCTCTCGTGCTCTCTGTCTCTCATTCTCTCTCTCAAATAAATAAATAAAATCTTTAAAAAAAAAAAACACAAAAACAAGTCTAATAATGATTATAACACAGCTGCTTACATTTCTGAAAAACAGCAAAAAGTACTTAAAATATTAGAACTTTATAGTAACTAGCAGTTAAACTACTTCACCAGAAAAAACGTATCTAACAACTAAATCACGTGTGCTTATCACTGGACCATGCAATTAATAAACCCTCACTATTATAACAAGTGCTTTGAACAGAGAACTGTACTCAATAAATACCACTTAATTTAAAAAACCTAGTTTTTAGTACTTCGTAAGTAATTTAAAGGAAAAATTAGTCAATATGGGGGAATAAAACCATTAAGAATCAGTTTTAGAAAACATAATTCATAAATAACTACAAATCAAAGACGTTTCTAAAAAATATTCTGAACTTTAAATCCAATACTGATTTTATTTTTAAATAATCTTCTGACTATACACCTAGAGCCTTCATTAAAACTTTTTTGCTAAACGCCTTATAATAAATAAGCTATCTACTTAAGTGTCAAAGCTAGGGTCAAATAGTCTTTTAGATATTTCCTGAAATCAGAGATTATTCAGTCTCAACAAAACTTTATCTGTTTTACATAAAAATGATACTAAAATTTTATGATCTGGTCCATTTTTTTTCAACACTATAAAAAGAACATGTCCTCAGTGATTTAACGAAACCAAGAACTAGTAACAAATCCAACCCAAAACTCAAAAAAAAAAAAAAAAATTTATTTAAACAGATACAATTATTTAACAGACATTTTTCTTCTAGTTAAAATGTATTAGAAGAATGGATAAACTTAAGGAAAGCATACCAAAGTATGGAGGGGGGAGAATCTGTACTTTCTTATAAAGATACTTTAAAGAGAAAACCTTCATTTTAAACTATAAAACCATTAGCTCATTAAGACTTTTGAGGTTTGTTTTAAGCAAGTAGAGATCACTTTTTTTTTTTTTAAAAGATTTATTTACTTATTTGAGAGAGAGCATGCATGAGCAGCGGGGGGGGGGGGAAAGGGAGAAAGAATCCTAAGGCTGAGTGCAGAGCCCAATACAGGGGCTCAATCCCAGGACCCGGAGATCATGACCTGAGCTGAAACCAAGAGTCGGAGGCTTAACCGACTGTGCCACCCGGGCACCCCAAGAATTCATTATTATTCCCTAGAATTTCACACACATACCCACACGTACACAAATTCACATGTGCATGCGTGCACGCACACATGATAATAAAGCAAGGCCCTTTCTCACTTAACGTACGGCAATAATGAAATCAAAATTCATACTCTTTAAGATGAAAGGCACTGTATGATGATCCTGATTCAACACTTTCACAGTTAAACAAAATTAATTCCATTCTCAAAAATCCATTGACCTTAAGCTTTTAACAAACATTTTCCACTGCAAAAATTATTGTCAATATTTACAAATCTTTAAACTTATATTTAGTTGGAACCACTTGTATTTGCTGTATTAATATTTCTTAGTAAATGTATGCTCATCCCTATCAGAGCAGAAGGAGCAGCTGCTACTCACTGGGAATCTCTGAGGCCCCACAGCAGGTCTCGGCTGGCTCGGGACTGGCAGCAAGGGCACTAGGAAGAAAACACCTCTGGTTACCAACACCGTTTACTTCACAAACAAACCCACTGAGAAAGGAATACAGTATGTTAAGTTTAATAAAAAATATATACCCTGTGTAAAATACATGTAATATATTAAGTTTACACTTAACCTAAATCCCATACAAGGGAAGGGGAGAGCAGAAGGCTTGCCAGCATACAACGGCATATGCAGAAGCTGGAATTTCAGCAGGGAATTCCTATTTAGAACTAAAATGTTTTGCAATAAAAAAAGAGCTTACTCCTCTAAAATAAAAAATGGCCTTGTGTTTCACATCCATCACCCAGTTATCCAGACTATCTACTCCAGTTACGGTTTCTGACTCCAATCAAATACAAATGTAAATCTAAATCCTCTAGAATCATGGGGGGTGGGGGAGAGGAAAACACACATACCCATGGTAGTGTTACAAAGAACAATCTACTATGCCAAGACTTTCAGTTTGGTTTTGTTGTTTTTAAACAAGCAGAACTCCAACCCATCTACCAGAAGAACACGAAATCATAATTTTATTATTTTTTTTTTAAGATTTTATTTATTTATTTGACAGAGAGATAGTACAAGTAGGCAGAGAGGCAGGCAGAGGGAGAGGGAGAAGCAGGCTTCCCGCTGAGCAGGGAGCCCGACGTGGGGCTCGATCCCAGAACCCTGGGATCATGATCTGAGCCGAAGGCAGCCGCTTAACCGACTGAGCCACCCAGGCGCCCCAGAACACAAAATCATAATTTTAAAAAACAGACATTTTATAGTAAGGAAGAAGCCACATGTTAGTTTTATACCCTGGGGCTAAATAAGGTATGCTCAAGCTACTTAAAACATATGCATTGTACTGATCTAGATTTTGGAGGAAAAAAAAAACAACAAAAACAAACCACCACCCACCTAGGGACTGCTACACGGTGCTGCGTGGTTATCTTTCATTAAAATGTGCTGCCAGATGCATGTAGTAAGCTCTCAGGTGGTCAGGTGTTACAGGCTGAACTGAAGCCCCCTCCCAAATGTGTATGCTGAAGTCCCAACCCCCAGTCCCTCAGAACAGGACTGGATTTGGGCTATGGACCTTCAAAGAGGTGATTACAGTAAAATGAGGTCATGTGGGTGGGCCCTGATCCATTGAGACTGGTGTCCTTATAAGAGATTAGAACACAGACATGCAGAGAACAACCAGCCATATGATGCAGAGAAAATAAAAAAATAACAATATCACATACCAACTTTTTAATTTAAAAAATGTCTGCTGAATAAGAAATAGATAAAGGTCAAAATTACTTTAAAAACAGAACACTAAGATAAATTTTATTTACTACAGGTACTCAAGGAACTCTAGACATCAAGCCTTATAATGAGGGTCAAACTTCCTCAGGTTCAATTTAAAGTGATAGTGTTGTTGGAGCAGACTCACGACCCATCAAACACAAAGTGTGGCTAAAAGAAACTTACCTGGATAAAATGTAAAATGGCAGAAATCCTGAGAGAGAGAGAGAGAGAGAGAGAGAGAGAGAGAGAGAGAGAGGAAGGGAGGGAGAGCGAGCCTAATCCAATAAGTCGAAATTTCAGAATGAGGTCAATTTGAGAGACTTTACATAGAACAGGATCCAGCCCCCAGATCTATACAGCCTCCTAAAAGGCACTGGGGGAGGGGGAGGAGTTCATCAATTTATCTGAAGCAAAACAGTAGATTGTGAAGTGGAGAAAGAAACAATTAGAGTATCTCTGACCTCAAAAGATTATAACGAAAGCGAAAGAGAAATAAACTACATATTAAACAATATAAAGGTGATGGTTTTTAAATTAAGTACCAAATATAAAGTACCCAAACCTTCAAGACTATGTGCCACTAATTTTTAAACTTGGCATTTAAACATCAATTCCTGTCAGAAACCTCGAATACAACAAAAAGATTAAAAAAAAAAAAATAGGTCTCTTTAACTGGGGGGAATGAGAACAAGAAAGCTAGGAGCGATCTCTGGGAAGGAATCTGATTATAATTAACAGATTTCTTACACAGAAGCCTCTGGTTAGTTGGCCTGCTTTTCTTTCTTTTCTTTTTTAAAGTAAACTGTAAAAAGCAACAAAAAAGAAAAGAAGGGAAAAAGAACGAAAGTTGACAAACGAGAGCACCTAAGGACAGTGTGAGAGGGGCAGATCAGAAATCCAGCCGGGAGAGAGGGCCTCGGTCAGACTGCCAAGGCCTCTGCCAAGTGTCCCTCGGGAACTCTGCAGTCTCCCGGGCTCGTGAGCAGGGGACACTTCCAACTAGCTGCCTTCCTCTGTGCCGTGACCAGAAGAATCTGATACTTGTAACACACCATTCTAGCTGAACTCTGTACTCGGAATATTTGATATTTAACATTTATCTTTCTGTTGCTCCGTGTACTTAATGGACTAAACTGAGTAAGTTTTTAACTCATTACAACAGTTTAATAGGGAAAAATCTAGAAAACAAGTTAAATTTCCATCAAAACTGGTTAATTATAATATGATGGAACCCTCTTCATCCCTGAAAATGTGTGCCATCGAGAAGAGATGTGCTTACGCTGCTACTTTTTTAAAAACATTTTCATGTACCTTTCAATGGCCTTGTAGCTCTGAGACCCTGGGGTCTCAGATGCCCTATGCACAGGAGACACGCAGACACCGGCAGCCTCCCTCAAGAAGAGCTCGCTCGTTTACTACGGACACTCGACTCTTTAATGGCGCCCTGCGTGTGTGCCCAGCCAGGACAGGACTGCGCTCTCTCCCCTCATCAGCCTAGCTCAAGATCAAAGGTACGCTAACGAGAAGGAATGGGGGCTCTATAGCAGCCAGCTTCATGGTGCAAAATCATTTAGCAGGTTCGAAGAGTGTAAAAACTACCGTCAGAAAGCTGATCTTACATTTACTGAACGATGAGCTTTGTGGCGCAAGGCCTGCATTCTGTATCTGTCAGGCTGCTGACTTTTTGGCAAGGCACACTGTTTTCGTATCTAGAAGACGTCCTGGGGTTTCCTTGGAGCTTTCCCACTCCGGACTTCTAATACTGTTTGTTTGTATTAGGCTGCAGGAAGTCTGCGCGCCCTCCCAACTGCCAGTTTTCCACTCAGTGTTTATGAGGAAATACCCAGTAACAGATGCTGACCTCAGTAAAATTCCTCTGAAAACCGACACCGACTGCAGGTGCCTGTCCTGGGAAGCCGCCGTGGCAAGGGCCCCTCTAATGTGGGGGTTCGTGCATCCCGCAGCTGCTGCCGGAGACACAGGCCAGGCGCCAGTCACAGGACGACGGCAGGGAGCGCGGCAGCCGCACCGCGAGCCTCAGGAGCGCAGAGCCCCGGCAGAGGACGAGGCCAGCAAGAGAGTCCAGTAGGAGGTGGGGACAGGCGGAGCCTGCCGGGGGGTCGGGACCCGCTCTGACTCTGCCTCCCAGGTGTGTAAAACAGGAGCGGTCTCCCGGAACACGCCCGAGGCCAGCCTGCCGCCATCACCCTCACAGCTGTGCTCCAAGGGCAAAGCACAGTCTCAGAGGGCCTCTGCCCACACTTCAAGTCCCATCTCCGGCTTCTCCCCAACTTCTGCAACTACGGGATTCCAGGTTCAGTGTCAGCGGAGCCCATGGGGGCCTCAGCCACCCCCTTCTTGCTCAAAGGGAAACCGAATGCTCCCAAAGATGAGGCTGTTTTCCTCCTGCCGGCTCTGCAGGTGGGGCGGAGGCCCTCAGGGCTGTCAGTGCTGTTTCAGACCCCAGCTCCGGCTCTCGCGTCACCCGATGGGTCACACCTACCCCCAGCGGCTGTCCGGCTACTGGCCCAACTGCGGCTCTCGCGCCCCAGAGTTCAGCTCCTGTCTGACCACTGTCTCCAGCCCTGTCTTTTAGCCTTGACAGAGACCATGCTTCCCGAACCCGGCCTCCTGGGTCCCCGACTACCGTCCTCCATCCCTCTGCGGCCACATCCAAGACCTGGTCGTCGTCAGTGACCCACGTTTCCGCAATCTCTACGCAGCTCCCTTCGACCTCACCACCTCACTCTCTCCCAGTGACCGCTCCTCCTTTTCACCCGTGACAAGCAACGCCATCCTCTATTGCTGTCAACACCTGGATTCTGGCAAATGCAAAACTGTGTCCATGCCACATACCCACGCTGTGATCTGATGCCAAGTTCACCACCACACAGCTCAAGGGGGCTTCAACACAGCCTACTGTCCCCCGCCAGCCCATCCACTCCTCTACTCCCCTAGACAGAGACTCCTTAAACACACACTGCTTAAACTCCTCCAGTCACACCCCATTTTGCTCAGAGGAAAAGCCACGGCTCTTAGAAGGGCTTGAGGTCTTACGTGACGCGGGTCCCATGGTTCCTCTCTGCTCTTATCATTCCACTTATGTCACGTCATCTCTTTTTGGTTTCTGGAACACCCAAGGCATGGTCTCACTGTCTCTTGCTGATCCCTCTGCCTGGGATCCTCTCCCCTGAAACAGTGACATCCCTGGCTCTGCAACCTCCTTCAACTCTGACATCTGCACCAAGTCCCACCCTCGTGTCCCAAGTTACACAGCCGACCCCAGGCCCTTGCTCTGCTCTCTCTCTGTCCGCTAACAGGCTGCACACATTCTTCCCGTGACGTCTCCTGCTCACTGCCCGTCTCTGCCAGAAAGCAAGGTCACCACTGCAGAAAGCTTATCTGTTGTTTTTCAGCAATATCTCTCAAACGTCAGAGATAGAGAAGTATCTCAATCAACGTGTGTTCAACAGCTGCATGAAGATATGCTCCATACCCACTGCTCCAAAGCGGCCTGCTGGCTTCGGCAACATGTGTCCGTAGTAACACCGGCGGTCATACACTGAAAATGACAACTAGCACACACTGAGTGGGATGCACTCAGTGTGGAAATATTCCCACTAGAGAACGTATGAAGAATACCAACTCAGGCACTTGCACAATGACCTCTGCTGCCCTTGAAATTTAGAAGCTGCTCAGTGCTTTCCACCACATCATAAGAGGTACAAATTCTTGAGTAACTGAGCTCGGCCCATCGAGTGGGCGCGTGTCTGGGGGGTGGGGCGCAGCAGAGAAGCCAAGCCGTCCTTACAGACCTGCTCGTGAGCACGGCCTGGCCACGGGAGCCCGCGGCCTTCCGACAGCAGAAGAGACACGTACCTTGGACGGGCGTCACCACCGCCCCTTTGAAGTGGGGGTTGATGTGTATGTTCTTAGGCTGCTGCGGGGTCACGGGGGGCGGGGTCAGCATCCCCCTCGGGGCCTCCATCTGGGGCGGCACGTGCACCCCCGGGGGCGGCGAGGCGTGGTGCGGGTGCTGCAGGGGGAGCAGGGGCTGCAGCTGCTGCTGCTGGAACAGACTTCGGATGGGCTGCTGCTGCGCGGGCGGAGGCGGCGGCGGCGGCGGCGGCTGAGGCTGCGGAGGGGGCATCAGTCTTGGAGAGTGCGTCTGAAAACCACGAAAAAAGAGAGACAAATTCACAGAAATCAACATTCAGAAGAAGAGTAAGGGAAGGCTACCGCCTTTACAGACTCACGCTGGCTCGAGAGTACGCGTACGGCTGAGAAGTACGTTCCCAGCGACAGCCTGGACGAAACCGCGGGGCCGGTAAGCCGCACTGCCCGTTCCCAGCAAGCACCACCGCCTCACACTGGGACCCAGCCTCAGGGCAGAGAGGGAAAAATCGTGGCCTCGAAATAATGCGCATGGATGCCAAAGGTTTAAAAACTCCCGGTTCAGTCAACCAACCCGCCCAAAGCAAGCCAAGCACCGCGCTGCAGGCAGAGCCCAAGCTGCCCTCGGCCCCCCTGCAGCCAGGCCTGCTTCTCCTCCTCGGAAAACCAGGGAAGAAAGCCGGGATGGGCACAAGCAGCCGTGCCCGACACCAGGCCTCCGGGAAGAGCCTAGCTCTCCCCCGAGGGGGTGGGAGAGGAGGTGGGAAAGGGGCAGAGACACACCTGCTGGGGAAAGCAGGACAGCAGGTGGCCACAGCCATGGAGACAGAAGACGGGCGGAGGCAAGGGTGTGAAAACAGACACTCGAAGCCGTCAGGGGTCCTGGGGTGGTCCGGTCAGACAACATTCCCGAGGGGAGGGAGGCGGCCACAAGCGCAGCGCCCGCCGAGCGCAGGGCCACCCCGTGTCGTTAAGCACCCATCGCATGGTCCGAGTGCAAAGTAACTGGCTTCCCCCTGACAGTGCGCTGAAGGGGGTCCTCGTGACGACCCTGCTTTTACAAATCAGGCAGCTGGTAAGCAGAAGCCCTGGGAGTAGAACGCAGACCACCTGATTCCACTAGTCCCGCTCACGGCCGCGCCTGAGACCGGCCGCACTAAGCAGCAGAGGCGGGGCCGCACGACAGACCACGTGGTCCAACGCGCAGGCCACCTTCCCTGCCAGAGCGCCAAACGACAGAGGCTTCCCAACTCCAGGGCCGCCGCAGGACCCGTCACTCCGGCACACAGCACGGGTACGAAGAGGACTTACGGCCGGTGACGTGGCGGACAGAGTTGGCAGCGACTGAGACAGACCACTCAGCAGACTGCGGCAAGAGCTGAATGGAAGAAACGGCCAAGGCTGGACCAAGAGCAACAGGGAAAGAGACATTTCAGAGACACAAAGAGAATTCTGAAAGCAAACCGTCTATGGCCTTGGTCTCAGAGAGGACTTTTCCAGAGATTCCAGTGTCAGCCTACATCCACGGCTACGTGTGCTCCGAGAACCCAGTGTGTTCCCTCTTCTAACTCGTGGCAGGTGAAACGTGCACCTCTGCATAGGACAGTTAGGGATCCTGTCTTATCACCACGAACAGAGGGTCATCTGAGTCAGATCTGAATTGAACTTACAGTGAACACAATGCAGGGTCATCCACTCAAGAACACAAAGGCGTTTTAAGGGAATCCCGTGTTTGAAACAAGTGAGGTTAGGGGCTGTAGACCACCCGTGTGGAGAGGCACGGGACAGCCAGAAAGCACATGGGGAACGCAGAGCTGGCAAGAGGTGAGGGCTGGAGACTCAGACTTGCACAGAGAGGGCCGGAGGCAGGAAGGCGATGCCCCCGCCGCAGGAGCTCTAACCCAAAGGAGGGCTGACAAGAAGGCAGCTGAAGGAGACAGAGGAAGGAGAGCACAGCGCAGCCCTACGTAGGAGAGGCTCAGGGCGCAGGAGGTCAGGGTGCCCGAGGCGCCCGAGCGCGGCAGGAAGGACCAGCACAGGGGAGGCAGCGATTCTCAGAGCACCCTCAGGAAGAAGTGAAGGGAGCGGAGCCCAGGCAGCAAGGGACCAACCTAGGAGAATATACACTGACGCAAGGACGTAAGAATATTGTTCCCAGAACTCTGGAGAGTCGAGCAGACAGGCAGCTCTTGGGTGGGGAGTAACCAGGATCAAGAGCATTTGTGGTCTGAGGGCAGACACAGGTGGGAGCAAGGTTAAGTTCATCTCCGACAGCTTTGGTCCTCCCAGTAAAGTGAAACTGTAAAACACCACGACTAGCAAAGGTGGGCACAGAGCTTACAGCCCAGAGCACCAGGGGGCCGAGCAGGTCATGCCACAGGCTTATCCCCAGTTCACAGTGACCTGCAGAGCCCACCTCGGCCGGCAAACCGTCTATGGCCCAGGCCATCTTCCACTTGGCTAACAATGTTGAAGCGCTCACAGTTCCTCTCAGCCCAGCCTCTCTTGCAGGGGGCTGGCTGGGCACACCTCCTCTCTTTGTGGATAAGAAAAGTTACCCTTCCAGGATCACAGAGACACAATTACACAAAAACAGGTCCCCCTGTGTGGCTGCACCCCTCTCCTCCAAGGCCAAAATAACCAAATTGGCTGCTTAATACATGGCAAGCGGAGGTTAGGGGTGAGGGTATGGAGCAGGGAAGAAAAAGAAGAAACGAAAGGTCCCGCCTTTCTGCTATGTGAGAAGCTTAAGAATGAAAACAGTTGCTCTACCTTATTTCACAAGTGAATGCATCCTACCATTGAATATTTCTACAAAGAGGCAAAGTGTGACTTTCCCCTAAATTCAGATAAAAATGTAGGAGGGACATGTGGTAGATGGAGACTGACTTCTAAAGGAAAAAGCCATAAAATCCCAAAGCTAACCAGAAGAACATAAAAATCACTACAATTCCTTTCTTTGCTTCTGCGCTATCTCACCTTTGAAAGGCACGGGAAATGCAAATTGAGCTGAAATTCCAAGTAGATGATTATGGACAGGACAGGACAGGACAGCTACTCTACGAGAAACCGCTATACTTGAAAAACCGCTGGTAAACAGTATAAAGGAAAGACTATTTTGAAAAAACACACACCACCGCCTGGATTCTACATGTGACACAGCCACCGTTTTGAGTAGGGGTGCCCAGGAACAGCAGTCCGCTCCAAGAAGGGAGAGGACAGAAGCCAGGCTCCTCTGTGGTTCTTGTCACTTGAAGACTTAAGCCTCTTGTTACTCCCTTCTCCGTAAGTAGCTGTGTACGGAATTCTTCTTGTACTACTCGAATACCAGGAGGAATGAATTTATAAGACCACTGGTGAGATTGCATTATAAAGAAACTTTCGCCATTATTCCTACTACGAAACCTTCATTTCAGACTAGGAGACACACACCAAGTACGAAACCCACAAAGGCACATTTTCATTTGTTTCATTTGTCCTAAAGTCTCGGACTATCACAATAAAACTAGACATTACCATGCCAGGAGGCTGCGTCGGGAGCAGGGCAGGTCTGTGATCTTTTATTCTCACTCGCTCGCTGTTCTCTCTCCTCTGGTCTCCCATTCCACGACACACCACAGAGCCTCCTCTCCTTCCTCCCCGCCTCGAACCATAGCGCCCCTGCTTATGCTGTCGCTCTCTTTCTTCAAATTCAAGCAATGCAGCTTTGGCTTCCGCTGAAAGCTCTATTTGAAAAGATGCATATATGTTAGATACCTTCAAATAGCCTAAACTAGATTTACAGGGAAAAACAGGGAAGATACACATGACCAGACAACCCAAAACAGCAAGTGCCTCACCCCCGGGGAGAAAACTAGACTGGCGGCAGCAAGCAAGGTCCAGCCAGCGACACTCACAGCCCGTTACATGAACACCTGTTAAATGAAGACATGCCCCTCCCGTGTACCGTGTAGTGAGGCACAGGAGCCACGGTATTTTCACTTGAAAGCACAAAAATGTGCAGAGGGAAGCTAAAAGGAAGGGGCCGGGGCCCGACTTCACACAGCCCTCAAGCTGCTGCGATCCCTTCCGCACGGCCGGCAGGCTGCGTGGCAGAGGAGCGGGCTCGGCCAGGCCCACGCCACGCCAGCACAACGGCCACATGAGACCAGCACAAGCAGGACGGGTGCGCGGCAGCACACAGACTCCAAATGAAGAAATAAAACACATTCCTGCTTGTTCTGACGTAAACAAACTATTAATGAAAACACTCGGAAATCAATTTCCCACAATGGAAAACTCATTATCACTTCAGATTTATCAAAAAAGACCTTTACTCTGTGAAAAAAGACTTCTATCCATGCAGTCTGATATGGAAGTTATATCGGATGAGAGCAAAGTCACAGAAGAAAAAACTCATTAATGCAAATGCTTGTGGGACACCCATGAAATGCTCACCTCTCTGACCAATGCTTTAAGGTCACAAAAAAACACGGACTCTGGCCCTAAAAAACCTCACTTGGCACATTATTCTTAATTCCTAAAAGAGAAAAGCTGACTTATTCATATACGGTTCCTTTATTTTAAAATATCTGAACTGTGATATCTTACATTAACAAATATACACCTTCTAAAGGTTTCACTGAATCCCGAAAGACATTCTTACACCTTCTTCCACAGTGAAGGGCAAATTTTAAACATTACCAGTTCATCTCCTACCTTGGATTCCCTAATCATCTCCAAACTCTTCCAAAATCTCTAAGCCACATCTCATTTTCTTGATATTGTTTCTATGGTATTCCCCTCCCCTTCAAATAAATCTAGACCCCATTCAAAAGAAAATTTAATCTCCTCTTAACAAGCACAGACTTTTACTCTAATCTTGACTACATGATTGGTTCACATACACATTTTATGCGGTGAATCAGCAATTATTTTTCTAGTGGTTCTAAGTGTCAAGATTAATTTCACTATCCCCAGTAATAAAATGGTTTCAAATGACATCTTTAATCAGCAAGTAAAAATGCTTTCCTCCAATTGAGACAAGCTGTCACAAAAGGTCACCAAAATATGACAGGATGGAAATTACATTTGTAACTTCAACTGAAATGTCAATTTCCTCTTAAGTGTTTTCTGAACTATGTCCATATTCTAAAGTAAAAAGATATAGCTCAATGTAACAAAGTTTTACACTGTATTGTCCTTTTCTAAAACGTGCTTAAGAAAAACATTTGCATACAAATAATTTTTATAATAGCTGGACTAATAATGAATAAATATTTGGAGAATACACAGCTTATTTGGCAAAATAAAAATAACAAATGATAGTCTGAATTTTTTTTTTAACAAGAGAATGTGAATCAAGCAATTTGTAAAAAACCTTGCTCGTAATACAAGCACCACTGCGTAAACTGAAGGCAGGATCCGACTGCTGCCACTACCAATCTTGAACTGTTTATTACTAGATGAAGATATTCTTCCCACAGATCCTTGGCCTTAAAAACAAAAGTAACTAAGGGTGTTATGTGGACATGATAAGAATGTTCTTTAGGTTAAAGCAGTAAAATACAACTTAACATATGACATGGGCCAATGAAATTTAGAGTATTGCAAAATCTAGATGCCTACTCATAGACTAATGCATAAAAAAGGCCTAACTAACATGAATGTAGTCTTTCGGGTACTGCACGCACTCCTCTCAAAGAGAATCTCAGGTCCACCTCCGAGGGCCAAAGAACCCACAGCTCTGAACTTCTGTGCTGAGACTTTAGAAAAACCAGTCACTGACACCCACTTTTTAGAGATGGCTTTTGACATTTCCATTCAAAATACATCACTCCCTTACACAAATCAGTTCTAGAAACCCTTCTCAGCTGGGTCCCACAGGAGAGTTAAGCCCTTAAACCCCAAGGCATCCCCTGAACAGAAAGAACGAATCTATCTGCTAAGCATGTGGTTTTGTACCACCCCCAGGGAAACTGAGAAAAAGTCACATTTTCTGAAAGGCTTAGTTCCCAGAATGCTGGTTGAGCTCCTTACTTAAGATCTTAACCTACATGAAAGCCCAAAATTCTACCTGAATTCAAAATACACATCAGTGACTGTGTACCAGGTTCTGTAGCTGTATACAAATCCGTGGTCGGCCCACTGAAGGACAGCGTCCCCAATGTGAATTTGGGAACACCTAAGAGAGACCCAACAACACTCTTGTAGGTTCTGAAGGGAACTCACTACCCACATGCAGACCAAAGGGTCAGGAACGGGGGATGCCAGAGCATGATTTCAGTCTTCTTTTTAAAGAGTGGAAGGTTCTCAACATTAATCGATGATATAACAAAACCAAAAATTTTTATTTGTATTCAAAATGTTAAAAGACATCATTTGTCAAGAAATACATAATATATGAGACGACGTAGGGACTCTGGTAGCAAGATATTTTAATCCCATTACAAAAAGCGGGTAAACAGCTTTATACAGTCAAATAAATCTAAGTATTTCTATACAGAACCTGAAACTGATATCTCTATCACCAGGAGCATACAAATAAACTGATGGGTAAAACTTATGCAGATTTCTAGTTTACCAAATACTGTAGCAGCTTCTCTTTCTCAATCAATATTTTCTTATATGTAAAACTAACCTTTTGTTGGTGGGTGGGAGTGGGATCAGGGTAATAAGAGTGCACTGTTTTAGGAAACCAATCTGTAAATGGACAGAAAAATCCTTTTTGTACTGGGAATAAGCCTAACTTTGAGTTACTAGAAAACTCATGTTTCAAACACTAAGCTTGCTTATGTCAGGGCTCACTCATACGGAGCAGAGGAAGACACATTTAAGCACCATTTCCACTTGCCCTATTACCTGGCCAAATCTGCACGAATGCATTATTTCTTAATGTTTAAAAGAATGGCAAATGTCCAAACTGTTTATGCTTACAGCCCCTCTGCCTCCAGACTCTCTTCCCTTGTATTTAAAGGCTCCGGCTTGCCTACCACTAACCCCTTCCAACCTCTTCTCTCAGAAGGTACAAATGACCCTGAAAAGAGCAAAATGAGGCAAAGGTCCTGAGATGTAGGAATGGAAGCAACACGGATGATAAACACAAGCAGGAGGGACACCTCAAGATGTGCTGTCAGTGCCTGGGGCAAGTACAATGCACAGAGAGAGATGACCCCAGCTCAGGACAGGAGGTGGGCAGAGGCCTCGAGGTTCAGGGGAAAGTGACCCCCACCCTGGCCTAGAGGGAGCTGGCTACAGAAGGGAGAAGCCCTTCTTGGTGTTTGCCAAGTGATTTCACATCCTTAGAACCTGTAGCTACCCCAGTTATTATGGTTTGATATATCAAGTTCCCCAACTTATGTAGCAATGCCACAGCCAGGACAAAACCACCCGAAAAGTGATGAATTCATCCCCAGCCCCAACCCTGTGCCGCTTCTCTAGTAAGATACTGCCCGCTGCCCTCCGCCGTTCAGCCAGGGGCACCCACTCTCCCTTGTTAATCTTACTCCAGCCCAAGCCTGAGAGGTCTGCTCCAGTATGTAATGTTACCAATTCCTCCCGCCAGAAGATACATTTTTGTTTTTTTCCCCTCCTCCTGTTTTCCCAAGGCCAACTTCAGATCCTCTTTCTTAGAAACTTATGTTGTCCTGCTTCAGACCAACAGGCAACTTTACAGCATAACTTGACTGAAAAGTCCAGGGAATTCTTGGGTCAAAAGCTAGAGGAGGAGGAAATCAGAGGGCAAAGAAGTAGACCGCCAAGAGTCTAACAATCTCTCCATAAATCTCACTTAGTAAAGTAACATGGTAAGTAAGACTGGCTCACTACTGTTAATTTGTACACACTGGGAGCTTGGCGTCCTCAGGAAGAATTCACATCTGCCACTTACAGATCCGTGCTCATATTTCCAAATGAAAAGGGCCAAAATAATGGTTTAAGAAGTAGTAAATGTAGTGACTGTTGGGTAGTTTCTTGATTTTTATTTTGACCAACACCCGAAAGCAGGTAAACGTTGTCCTCTCACCCACCCACCCACCCTCCTCCTCAGAATACAGTACAATATCCCCGTAGTTCTTAAAGTACAGGTTCCAGAGCAGAGGAGCAGCATCACCTGGCAGATCATCAGAAACGCAACTTCCGTGGGTACCACCCTAAACCTACTAAATCAGAAGAGCTGGGAGTGGGTCCAGGAATCTGTTTTAACAAGCCTTCTAGGCGATTCTGTTTGAGAACCACCGCTTTATGCTTTGCAATGGACGCTGGAAAAAAGAAACCACTGGGGGTAGGGTAGGGTGAATTGTGAAAAAGGCTCTCTGCTGATCAGCAACAGCCTGCTGTAGATCTTTAAAAGCAGGGTTTGCTCAGAATGATGTTCAATTGATTATGTCTATAAACAAGTCACCTTATCTCATAAAACATGGAGAGGAAATGACATCGAGAAAAAGAAAATAGAAAAACGATGGTTATGACGACACTCACAGGTACAAAATACAAATAGTCTGGTCCAGAATTAGCCCTCCAGAGGGATCAAATGGCTCTGCACCATCCCTACACCACCTTTCCAGAGCCAGCCAAGACCTGCATGGTATGCATGAGAGTAGGTCCAGGCCATCAGCTCCAAAAGAAAAAGCTATTAAAAAAAAATAAGCAATCAAATATTTTATTCAAACATTTTTAATCCAGAAGACAGTCATTTTTATAGAATTTATAGAATTACTTTTACAGCACCGTAACTCAGCTCTAACTTCACACAGACCATCCACTCTCTAGATGGCACAATAATCTATGAAGTCGAACTGTTTCTACCTATTTGATTCATCGTAATAGCACTATGGAGGAAGCTGAAATGGGAGTGAAGAAGGATGGGAGACAGGCAAAAAAAAGTTACCCAAAGTTTCTGGAATGTTCCTTCTCTCTCTAGTTACATCTGAGAGCCTAATAATTGTTCCTTCTTTCCTTTCAGTTTTGAAACGTAATCGTCCAGATTCTTCATCATCATCATCTTCTTCATCTGATTCTTCTTTTATGTCCTTCTGTAGTTCCAAAGTTTCCATACCTCCCTACAATGCAGACATACAAAACAAAAAGGGAGGGAGACTGAGTTCACATTCTTTTGATTTAAATACGGAAGCGTGATTTTATATATACATATATAAAATCACATATATATAAAGGATCTTTATATTTAAGATGTAAAGATATTGTAAAATGTTGCATGACAAGGCCATGTAAAACATTAAACTGATTCTAGGAACAAATAATCTCAAACATTAAAAAAAAAGTTAGAAAAAGTTCAATTCCTGCTTGTAATTAATATACAATATATACTGTTGTTACTTATACTTCTGAGAGAAGAAACATGAATTTCTTTTTTTTTTCCTATTTAAAAAAAATTTTTTTTTAAAGTAGGCTCCATGCCCAACTTAGGGCTCAAACTTACCACCTCGAGATCAAGAGTCGTATGCTCTACCAACTGAGCCAGCCAGGGGGCCCAAGAAACATGAATTCCAAAAAGGCCCTGCTGGCCTCAAGTCTGATCCAGATTCCAGCAAAATTCAATATATTCATTAAACTAACACTGGAGTTCCATGAGTTATATAACTTATATTTGATGAGAGCATACTCCTTCCTGTCACATACGCCCAACACTTCCAGAAACTCCTGACCTCATCTACCATGATTTTTATTCTAGACACACACCAAACCTGCTGTTAGGTTGGTTGGTTTCTTCAGACTCCAAAATCTTTCCTCACTCACTCTTACCCTCTCCTTTATTCCACTGTCCAGAGTTCATGCCATCGCTGCCTCTGGCTAAGAATACTGCAACAGCAAACTATTCTTTTTCAGTCACACTAAAACCAGCTTTTATCTTTTATTTTATTATGTCAGCATTCCTACAAAAATAATGCCTAATCTTGTCCCAACTAAAAGTAATTTCTTCATCAACAGTTCTTACTTTACCCCTGATGTTCCCTTTGATACTGACCACTTTTCCCCTTGTACTAGGTCTTAGTGGCCTCCTGCGAGATAAGACAGGGACTTACGAGTGCCAAGTTCATTTAAATACTTTTTGTACATGTAAAGAAAACAGAATTTGCCCCTTTATTCTCGTAATTCATAATTTTAAATGTCCTTTACTCTTTAGAGAAACAAAGATGAACTACTTTATTAAAAAATGCACAAGAAAAAATTTAACATAAACCAAAGATACAACTGTTTTGTATTCTTTTCCCAACATTTTCTGTGCAAAAAGATCAACTACAAATGCACACACTCATTGCTATAAATACTTCAAGTCTCTCACATCTTCAGGGGTTCAAATGCCTGAAGATAAAATGATGAATGTAAACTAGATTTTAAGCCTAATAACTATGATACCACCGCCTTTCAGTATTCTGACATTTAGTCTACCACAGAATTTTACAGTACCAAAGTCTTGGCATTTTGTTGGTTTGAGATCATTGCTTCTGTCTTACTGAATATCTGAAACCAAAATGAGTAACATATATGATGGACCCAGCTAGGTTCATGCTGTACTACACTCAAACAAAGGTAAACTCCTTTACAAAGTACTCTTCCCCACTTCCATAATGCTCCAAAGCAGTGCTTCTCAAATTTAATGTTCATACCCATCACTGGGAATCCTGTTAAAATACAGATTGTGATTCTACAGGTCCATGGTAGGGCCTGAGACTCAGCATTTCTAACACGCTGGTCCAGAGACCACATGTTTGAGTAGCAAGACCACAGAGGAAGAAAAGAAATGGCTACCAATAAAGCAAAGATTCTACTTCCTACAACGGTCATTTCTAATTCAACCATTAACAATAATTTCAGTTCAAAGTCCTTCCAAGCAAGTTTAACGTGAAACATGAAAGGCTGAAATTAATAAAGCTTATTTTGCATCCAAATCTCCATTTAAGAAATCTAAAGAGGACGAGTTGAAAATTGTTTCTTTGAAACAAATACTACAACCCACCAGAGACAAACAAATCCAGTCTATGACTCAGCAATCGATTGCATTCCTAGATATTTACCCAAGAGAAATGATCATTTATGTTCATGTAAAAAACCTGTAGGAAAATATTTACTGCTCTCTTTTGGATCACCAAAACTGGACCAACAATAAGTGAATGGACACATAAACTGGATCCATCCAGTGCTGATGAGCAATAACACAGAATGAGCCATTGATACACACATGGGATGAAATGGCAAATGCCATGTGGGATGAGAGAAGTCAATCACAACACACTGCCAAGAGTCCATTCACAGGACGTTCTCCAAGAGAAAACATCATACTGGTTGCCAGTGATTAGAAATGGAGGGAAGGCAGGACTGCAAAAGGACGGCATAAGGTAGTTTTTTGAACAATTCAATTCCTGGAATGCAAGCTTCCGGTCTAAGTCTCAGAGTCCAGTTAAGCCTTGAACTACACGAACGACTACACAAGCCCAGAACTCACACCAAAGCAGGGCCCGGCCTCGCTTGCCTCAACTACAGCCTACTACTTGACAACCTTCACTGAGCCAGACTCACGCCTTCAGGCACTGATTACTAAACACTGGGCTCAAAAAAAAAAAGCATCTCTTTTGGCCATATGATTTACAGAATCAAATAACCTATCTGCCAAACTGCTGACTTTCTCCACAGTTTTTAACAAGTACTAGCTAGTATTCTATTCACAAATAAAGCTCCAATGAAGGGCAGTGTCAGTGACATAAAAATCAAATTATTCTATTTTGTAAGAAGTTAAGTATGTGTGTATATCCGTGATCTCATTATTAGGCTTTGCCAAAAATACTCAAAGGCTTGATTTTTAACTACTTAATTATCTAGAAAACTTGAAGATGTAATTGTAATTCTTAACAGAGGGTACACATGAAAACCATCATGAAAGTTCCTTAAAAATGGACAACTCTATCAAAATCTTCTCACATACAGCTGGACCCTTGAACGCAGGTTGGAAATGCACAGGTCCACTTATATGTGATTTTTTGGGGGGGTAAATACAGTACTGTAAATGTATTTTCTTTATGATTTTCTTAATAACATTTTCTTTCCTCTAGCTTACTTTATTGTAAGAATACAGCATATAATACATATAACATACAAAATAGGTATTAATCGACTATTTCTATTATCAGTAAAGCTCCCGGTCAACAGTAAGCTCTTAGTAGTTAAATTCTGGGGAGTTAAAAGTTACACGCAGATTTTCAACTGAGCAGGGACCAGTGCCCCTAACCCCAGCATTGTTCATGGGTTAAAGGTATACATAAAGAATTAGAAAGTCTAAGGTGAAGCAAGACCCAGACCTGCACATATTAAGTTCTCCAGATAATTCTGAAATGAACCTGTGATTTCAGCGTTTTAAATGAAAATTCAATATTCTTTCCCAAACCCAAGGGGAAAAAAACAGGTAGTTCTCTGAAACGGGGGGGGGGGGGGATAGAGAACAGTTTTAAAAAACTTCCCAAAAATTTTTAATGCTTACAGAATATTTAATAGAGAATAATTCTTTATTATACCATGAAATACAAATCAAATACAAACATTAATTCTACCAATAGTGAAAATTTAGGGGCACCTGGGTGGCCCAGTCTGTTAAGCATCTGACTCTTGATTTCGGCCCAGGTCATGATCTCAAGAGTCCTGAGATTAAGCCCTGCATGAGGCTCCGCACACATCAGGGAATCTGCTTGAGATTCTCTCTCTCCTTCTCCCTCTGCCCCCTCCCCACTGCTTGCTCACTCACACTCTCCCCGCTCTCTCTCTCCAAAATAAATAAATCTTTTTTTTTAAATAGTGAAAATTTACAAGTTTGAAAGATGGAGCAATCAAATTGCACAAAAATTCTAAGAAAATTACAGACCATTATTCTTCATAAATACAGACACAAAATTCCTTTAAAAAATAAAAGCACATGTAATCCAGCAAAACATAAAAAGGAAATATATCACAACCAAGTGAGGTTTAGCCAGAAGCACAAAGTTGATTTAAGATTCAAAAAAAAAAAAAATCGCTCTTTCTGCCCTCTTTCCATGCCGCCATAATGGTGCACATGAATGTCCTGGCAGATGCTCTCAAGAGCATTTCTCTGTGTGTGTGGCAGTTTTAAGTTATTAGTTTTTAAAATCAGTACTTTTTAATGGAAACAACTTGACCAAAAATCTGTCACAGAATTTTGAGACCCATTAAAACAAAAGTTTAATGAGAAAAAAAACAATGCTGAGAAAAGAGGCAAACGCCAGGTTCTTATTAGTCTGTGCTCCAAAGCCATCGTCCGGTTTCTCACTGTGATGATGAAGCATGGTTACACTGGCGAATTTGAAATCACTGATGATCACAGAGAGGGGAAAATTGTTGTGAACCTCACGGGCAGGTTAAAGTGTGGAGTGATCAGCCCCAGATTTGATGTACAACTGAAAGATCTAGAAAAATGGCAGAATAACCTGCTCCCATCCTGCCAGTTTGTTTTCACTGTACTGACAACCTCAGCTGGCATCATGGACCATGAAGAAGCAAGACGAAAACACACAGGAGGGAAAATCCTGGGATTCTTTTTCTAGGGATGTAACAGGCAGGAAACTTTGTGCGGTGTTACTGTGAGCACCTCCAGCTGTATTAGTGCCACTGGAATAATAAATTTGATATGGTAGTGGAAAAAAAAAATAAGGTTCAAAAAATCAATTTAACTTTCTTACAGAAAAATTCCAAATACATGTAGATTGCACCCCTGCCCCCAAACCCTCCTCCAGAGGTGAAAGTCCAGTCCTTCCCCCCTTGCTTTAACAGCAGACTACTAGGGACTTGCTTCTAGGGAATAGAGCACAGAAAAGGAAAGACCACACTTTACAGACCTACTACCTGTAATTGGCAAACAGGACACGACCACATCATCAAGAACATTGCCAGGGAGGTTCTATACCCAGTGGTATGATGGATGAGAAGGGCACCGAACCTCTGTGGCGTTCCAAAACCCATAACCCCAGTGTAATCATGAGGAAAGTATCAGACAAGCCCAGACTGAAAGACATTCTATAGGATACGTGGCCAGTGCACCTCTAGACCAGTATGGTTGTGAAACGCAGGCAGACTGACAAACTGGCACAGACCAGAGGAGACACAACAGTGTGGGCCCCTAGACTGGATCCCAAAACAGTAAGAAGACATAAAAAATGTCTCGTTAAAAGGATATGAAGTCTGGAGTATAGTTAGTAGTTTTTAAAAAGTCAGTTTAATTCACATTAATAAAAGAAAGGATAAAAGCCACAGGAGTATCTCAAAAGATGCAGAAAAAGCACTGACAAAATTCAACACCCATTTCTCACTTAAAAAAAAAAATCTCAACAAACTAGATAGAGAAAAGAGCTTCAATCTGATCAAACAAACACAAACCTCCAGTGAGCTCCTATTACTTACTTGATGAAACACTGAGCACTTCCCCTACCATCAAGAACCAGGTAAGAATGAATGCCTTCAGTATTTCTAGTCTTTCAAAGAGGTCAAAGAAATGAAAGCACAGATAGAAAATGAGGAATTAAAGTGTGTTTACTAACAGGCAACATGATTATTAAGGTATTAGTTTTCCCCCAGTTTGATGGAAAGATAACAATGTGTTCTCTATCAAAACCCCCATCAGATTTTTAGTAGATATTGACAAATCAGTTACAGAATTTATATGGAAATTCAAAGTACCTAGAATAGCCAAAACAATCTTGAAAAGAAAGACAAAACTGATTGATTTATACTACCTGCTTTCATGCCACAGTAATCAAGACAGTGTAATATTGGCAAGGGAAAAAAAGAGGTTCCAGAAAGAGACCCAAACTTAAATGGTCAATTAAGTCTCAACATAAGGACTAAGGCAATTCAATGGGAAAGGGAAGGTTTACAACAAATAATGGCGCAACAATCAGATAAACATACAGAAAAAACTGGAACTCATACACACAACACATAAATATATTAGTTGAGAGAGATCACAAACCTAAACTACAAATAGTTAATACTACAAAGCTTCCAGAAGAAAACATAGGCTAATATCTTTGCAACTCTGGGACAGTCAAAGATTTCTTGGGTCACAGAATTACCTGGTCTTCATCAAAGTAAAATTTTCTGCTCATGAAATACATCTTTAAGAAAATTAAAACACAAGCCACAGGCTCAGAGAAAATATTCACTATACATATAAACATCTATCTGTCTATAAACATCTACCTGTCTACCTAGGGGCACCTGGGTGGCTAAGTCAATTAAGCGTCTGACTCTTGGTTTCAGATCAGGTCACAATCTTGCAACTGTGGGATCAAGTCCATGTCGGGACTCTGTGCTCAGTGGGGAGTCTGCTTCAGATTCTCTCTCCCTTTCCCTCTTGTGCTCTCTCTCAAATAAATAAATCAATCTTGAAAAAATTTATCTAGAATACAGTCGATATAGATATATAATATATTCTGTGCAGAACATATACACACAATACATATTCTCTATGTGGCGTATATACACTATGTATAAGACGTATGGACAAAGATTAAAAAGAACCCTCATTTTTTAAAAAAGACTAAAAATGGACACAAGGAAGATCTGGAAGTGGAATCAGCACATGGAATGGTGATCAATATCATTAGTTATCAAAGGAACACACAGTAAAACCATAATGACACACCAAGTCAAAGGACTACATGGAAACGACTTACACTATCAAGTGATGGAGAATGGAGATTCTCGGGCAGGACCACGGGGAATACAAAATGATACAACCACTCTGGTTGTTTCTTACAGAATTAACTTCTACTCTGTCTCTCGGTAATTCCATTTGTAGTTAATACGAAGGAAAACAAAAAGATACATCCATTAAAAGATATATAAAATAATCTTTATAGCTAATTATTCATGACTTTAAAAAAAAAAAAAGGAAACCCGGGTGCCTGGGTGGCTCAGTCAGTTAAGCATCTGCCTTCAGCTCAGGTCATGATCTCAGGGTCCTGGGATCGAGCCCCGCATCGGGCTCCCTACTCCGCGGGAAGCCTGCTTCTCCCTCTCCCACTCCCCCTGTTTGTGGTCCCTCTCTCACTGTGTCTCTCTCTGTCAAATAAATAAAATCTTAAAAAAAATAAAATAAATAAAAATAAAAAAATAAAAAAAGAGCAAGGGCGCCTGGGTGGCTCAGTCATTAAGCGTCTGCCTTCAGCTCAGGTCATGATCTCAGGGTCCTGGGACTGAGCCCCACATCAGGCTCCCTGCTCAGCGGGAAGTCTGCTTCTCCCTCTACCTCTGCTCCTGCTTGTGCTCTCTCTCTCAGATACCTTTTTAAAAAATATTTTATTTATTTATTTGCCAGAGAGAGAGAAAGCACAAGCAGGGAGAGCAGCAGGCAGAGGGAGAAGCAGGCTCCCCCCTGAGCAAGGAGCCCGATGCGGGACTGGATTCCAGGACCCTGGAATCATGACTTGAGAGCCAAAGGCAGATGCTTAACTGAATGAGTCAACCAGGTGTCCCATAAATAAAGATCTTTAATTAAAAAAAAAAAAAAAAAAAGGAAACCCAAATATCTATTATCAGGAGAATGAACACGAATGGTATATCCCTAAAATGGAGTGAACTACTCACATACACAACTACTTGGATGAGTCTCAAAAACATTATGTTGAACAAAAAAAGTTAGACACAGAGTAATAATTACATACTACATGATTAGGAAAGACTAGTATCAGGTGACAAATAAGAACACTTTCTACCTCTGAGAAGTCAGGACTGATGAAAAAGAAAGAAGGAACGTGCTGGGGTCACAGAACTGCTTCTGACCAGAAGAAGGGCAGTAACTTGAACAAACACTGAACTGTACACTTCAGATCTGTGCCTATCACTGACTGTAAACGGCACCACAATTTAGAAAGTAAATATTTTAAATAGTGCACAGATTTCTTTTCACTTCTCTCAGTACTCCTCCTATACATGAAGAAAGTATCTAATGTAGGAAGCCTGTTTAAACCACGTGTGAAGACAACAAGCACAACTGGCCCTGGGCATCTTTGTAATTACATCCTTCTCATCTGTGGCGAGTACAGTGATTTCTTTGTTCTAACCAAGCAAGAGCATTAATTAAGTAAGAGGAGTCACCTCAAGTAGGGTTTCCAATTGAAATGACTCCTTGGCTGCATTGTTCCGATGCTGCTAATATGGACTCAGAGCTCCTAGAATGAGGTCATCTGAAGAACCGCACCGTGCACCGTGCCTCCTTCCTCAGCTCTAAGTGCACCCCGGAGCCATGTCCCCTCCAAAAACAGCTCTCTCTCCAGAAGATACTTGATAATGGAAGGCAAGATTACCATTTTTTTAAATAATAACCCACTTGTGCTTTAATATTTTAATGAATACAGTTCAGAGATCAAAGTGTGAAATACCTAGATCTACAAGTCAGACCCAGAGGGCACTTCCAGAAGGCACCCAGGCAAGGGTAACACTGCTTTTCTTTGACTGCTTCACACAAAAAAGAGTTTGTATCTCCAGAGATCACTGGACCTTTTCTCATTCTAAAGTAGCCTATAAACACAGCATTATCAAAGGGTAAAGAGACTATTACCTAAAATACTGGAAGAATAAATTACAGACAAATACCAATGAAATTAATTTTCCAAACTCCAAATCCCACAAACTAATAAGCAGGACACGGACTGGGTTTCCCTGTCAGCTGTTCACCACTGGGAACGATCTCGGCAAGGCCCAATCCGTACCTTCCCCTTCTCTGCTTTCATGGCTTCTTAAGGGTTCTTTCTTGGATGTCTTCTGCCTGAATCAGCCTCTCACAGGTCTGACCTAGATGTGCTCCAGGCCCTGGAGCAGGCAGGACGCAACCTGCACGCAGCTCTGGTTTCCCCGAACCTGGGGGCAGCAGCTGCTCGGGGCAGTGGTTCGTGACACAGAGCAGTCACGACGAGAGGAACCATCTCTAATTTAACATCTTCTTCAGCTCTGTCTTGGTTCCTTGTCCTGGTTCCTTCTACAACTGGAGAATCTGGGTAAAGAATTCTCTGTACTATTCTTCTATATTATTCTTCTATCTTTTCTCTAAGTTTCAAATTATTTCAAACTAGTAAGAGACAGAAAGCACAAAAAGAAAAATCAAATTTAGCTTGTTAGGGAGGAGAAAGGGTATGTCCTGGAAAGTGCGCACAGCGTACATGCTCAAATACTCTGCGTCACAGCACTGTGTTAGGAAAAAGTTAAGAGTAAATAAAATGTTCTGTATACTGAGTTTCTAAAGCACTGGCAAAGGTACCTAAGCCACTGAAATACCACTTTTCATGATCTTTTTGGAATAAAGAGGGGGGAAAGTTATTACGGAAAATAACTGAGAAAAGAAACATTAATAAGAAAAAACAGTTTTTAGGGGCGCCTGCGTGGCTCAGGTCATGATCCCAGGGCCCTGGGATGGAGCCCCGCATGGGGCTCCCTGCTTGGCGGGAAGCCTGCTTCTCCCTCTCCCTGCCGCTCTGCCTACTTGTGCTCTCTCTCGGTCTGTCAAATAAGTAAAAAATCTTTAAAAAAAAAAAAAAAAAGAAAGAAAGAAAGAAAGTTTTTAAACCAACAAATCCTAAAGCTATAGAATGATTTTATGGCTTACATGCTTGGCCCACCAGACAAGTTCTAAGGTTGGAAAACTGAATTTATTAAGCCCTATGCCTCGTACCACCTCCATTCATCCAAACGACATCTAATTTCCAGACCAGCCCACAGGTCACCTCTTCCACAAAGCCTCAACGTCTTCCCACCCACTTTCCCTAATGGGCTCTGAGACCCACTCCCAACCGGATGGCCCCTCCGTGAGCCCCTGAAGCAGGGATTGGAGCCTCTGCTGGCAAGCTTCACTTCCAGGCTTATGTCACAGGGGGCCAAGCTTCTCAACCACCCTCCTTTAACACCTAAGACAGCACCTAAATACAGGAACCTGGAAGTATTTTTGTAATGATGATCATAACTAACAAACAGTAACTAATTTAAAATGATCACAGCACTCCTTTCAAAGCACTAACACATACATCACATTTTTTAAAGATTTCTACCCACGCCCCCATAAAACACTGAAGACATTCTAACACTTAAAGGGCAAACAGCTATGTGGAAATCACAGCTCACCAGAACTCACTGCCCAAAGACTCTAGAAAGCTCAGGCTTTTTACTGCACTCATAGTACAAAGAAGAGATGTTATCAACTTTTCACTAATGCTAAAAAAAAAAAAAAATGCTCATTTTAAATCTGGAAGGAAAAAAAAAAACCACCAAAATTTTGGACTCTTTTTAAAAGACGAACAAATACCTCTTCAGTTTCAGGAGCAACCTGGGGGTCAGTAATCTCATCTAATTCATCTTCAGCAACACAGTCTTCCTGCTCTTGCAGCCCTTGTTGCCCACAAGCCTGCAAGTATTCTTCATCCTAACAGCCATTAAAGAGAAAATAAGTCTTCCTCATATAGCTTTGGGTTTTTGAAAGCACTTTTCATCTTCACGACTCATGCTTCATTATTTTAGCAAATTTGACTATGGCAATTACCCAACGAAGCAGAAAGCATGAAGCACGCGCATCGAATGTGGCCTCCCCTATGTTAATGAGGACAGAGTGCAGTATGCTGGCCCCATCGCTAAGGTTAGTGACACAGCTCTGCTTCAGCCCCCAAGCGCCCTGATAAATAGCTCTTCTTATAATCAGCACTGAGGAAAAGCAATCTTCAAACGAATGTGCGTGTGCTCGCATAGTGCAGCTCAGCAGCAGGAAGGGAGCTGAAATCACACCCAACGTGCACCATTTTTACAGCAATAGAAAGTAACAAAAGTATAAGCCATTCAACTCAACACAGGAGCTTTATTAAAAATCACGTTAGAATTTGCTTCTCCATCAGCCCATCCCTGAATTAGAGGGGTGATTCCAGGTTTGTATGAAATGTAAGGGGCATGTCAGCAGGCACACAGCCCCTGAAGGGCATATGGGAGGAAGCAGACAAGGTGGCTAGAAACAACTTCAAGAGAAGGAAGGGCTCCTACAGATACTACTATCAAGTAACAAGAACATCGGGTCCTACGCGGGGGAGCTGAGCTTGCCAGCAAACCCGCTCACGGGCTGAAACAAACACTGGTTGGTTACAAGACAAACAACCAAGAGTGAGCACGTACACAACCTGAGCAAACTACTGTGGGGGACACTGAAGCCACACCTACAACCCCCAAAGAAACCAGCTGTATTCAAGGTGACAAACTATCGTAGGTCCCACAAATGTCTCTCAAGGCTATGTGAACACACTGTATCTCACTCTCCAGAAGAAACCACCCCATCAAAAAGAGAAACTATCACTACCCACAATTCACTGACAGCAGAACTGCCGGATTTCAAATAAGGCCAGACGATGCTAATCAAAATTTTCAGCTAATATACAATGGAGAATAGTCTATGCCACTGGATCCTCCCCAAGAAACAAAAATCTGCTACCCTTTACATAAGTTACCCATCTGAAATTGTTTTTACAGAACAATCTTTTATGAAATCTCAATTTCCGGTAATTTTTAAAACCCCGAAAAGATTGTGCTTAAAAGTATACATCACCCAACAATTTTCTCGTATTTTGCCAAATAATAAGGATCATCTCTTAATATAAAAGTACAAGTTTTTAAATCAAATCCCAATTCACTCTCAAGAACAGGACTGGCAAAATTCACAAAACCCAAGGAAGGTCTTACTTTTGAGTATAACAGGAAAGAACATGGAGTTCTACTACCAACTTCTAAATGTGGACCTCAGCTTCTTCATATGCAGAAATGTCCCTTCCAATTGTAAAATTCAGTGGCTTTATGACTCCATTCTTAGTTATATGCAAAATCCATCCATGGGATTTTAATAGTGAGCCCCAATTGACAGAATGTGCTCATGCTCCAGCATGTCACCGAGCTGGATTCTAGCTTTAGAGGACAAGTTAACAATTCCCAACTAGGACATGAAACACAGTGAAATAAACCATCTGATAAACTAAAATGCCACTGGGACACACGGGCACACAATCCACTGGTTCGCCTGGTTGGCTACTCATGAATAATTCCCTCATGGTGCACCAGGGGCAGCCTGCGAAGGCAGGGAGCCTCCCTGGCTCCGGAGCTGGAGCCGGGTGCCAGACGAAGGCCAGCTCTCTCCTCCGTCCAAAGAAAAGGTAATGGCACACTCCACCATGCTAACTATGAAGAAACCAACAACCCGAAAGAAACAAGGAAGAGAGAAAAGAGTGGCCATGGCTATGAAGCTACACGTGCTGAGGTGAGCGGACACGGCTCACAGGACACTCGCCTCACCTTTCAAGTTTACAGCTCCCTGTGAAAAATATCAGGGCACTTTCAGAAATTCTAAGCAAAACTGTTTTAAGACTTCTTCTTAATTTTGAAAAAAAAAATTCATTCTGATGTGGAAAAGTACTGTAAGTATACTGAACTGCCACACTGTTTTTCTTTTTGATACTGGACTCTGATCTGAGACCATAAGATGTCAGATAACTAAGTTGGATTTTTTACAAGCAGGAGCCTAAATGTAACCTCTACTTTGACCACGGAACACAAGAGAGGGAAAGTCCTGACTTAGGAGAATTCTCTCAACAAATTCGGCCAGAAGGCCACAGTGAGAAACACGTCCTATGCGGCACCCTAGTGCTGTCAAGCAAGCACTTTGCACACTTATCTGTTCCACTACAGAAGGCAGGGGCCATGCCTCATGTCTCATGTTTTAGCAAAACTGGTGCCCCTGGTGCCTGGACAACAGTAAAGATGTGCTGATGAATTTACAAGGGAAATGGACCCACATACGATTAACCAATCATCTTCTCTTACCGATGAACGAGAGAAATAATAAAATGCTCTAACCAGGGAATAACTAGGTACATTTTTAAAAGATCTTGGCTTAATCTTTAAGAAAATTTTAAATTTATAATATCCCACTTTCAGATAGTATACAAACACACCAGTAAACCAGCAGAGAACCTGTCCACACCAGTGAAGGATTTACTACCAAAACAAAATTACCATTATCAAATGAACAAGTAGCCATGATGCCTTTTACATGATTCTACTTACCAAAACGACACACATTTTTCATTACTGTATCTACTAAAGAGAAAACATTCAAAACGAATCAAATCTGAAAAATAACTACTGAGATAAACACAATTATGATTAGAACTAAATATTCTAAGGTTCCTCATAAACGATCCCTTTCAAAATTACTCCCATTTATATGTATGTATGACCAATGACCAAAATTCAGACTTTGAATTTTTTTCTCAAAAGCAAGCTTCCTCTGAATAAAAACATTAAGAGATTAAAGGCAAAGCTAAGAGCCCCAACTCTGCACGCCTCCACCCAGCCCTGGAGGGCCAGCTGACAATGCACCCCAGTGGAGCGACAGTATCATGAAAACCCTAAGATTCTACTGACGAATATCATGTCCTTCACACACAAATTTCATTAAGTGCTTATTTTAAAAACAAGTATCTTCTAATGATGAATCAGTAAGACAAATGAGCAATCTTTCACTAGTACCTTTTGCTTTCTTGACAGTTCAACTTTAAAAATAGCTACCTATCAAAACCATCTTTCTGAAACAGAAATCAGCACAATCTTTGCTTCCTGATTACAGATAACAAATTATGTGTGACATTTCCAAAACTAACTTCCAATCTCTTTATTCATGTTTAGACAGTTCTCGGTTACAAAAAAGGATGAATGAACAGGACATCAATCACTCTGGAATATTAGCACCTTAAAGATGTCTTTAGCAGGTCAATAATCTTTTCACCTTGGAAGGACTTTATCAGATCTTGTCTAAAGCCTGGATAAAAGCTCTGCATTAAGTACTTCTAACAATTGACAGTGTATCTCCACCACACAAAGCTGTTTTCTTCCTTAAGGTGCAATCCTCAAGGTCACGATTCTGTGCAGCCTTCCAGAATGACAAAGGGGCATTACCTCCAGCCAAACAAGCTGTCAACACAAACTTTGTCATAGCTCAGATAAAGAAACTGGCAGACAGTGATAATAAGGTCTAATTTCCCTCCCTCCCGAGGGAGGGAAATAGATTTCAAATCAGTCTAGAAACCTATGCCCAGGCAGCCATGTTATCTTCGGCCATACAAAGGAAAAGACTCACTGTGAACTCATCTAAAGGCTCATTGATCTCGATGTCTAACACTTCATCATTGTACAGCTGCTCCTCCTCGGGCTCCTCCACATACTCCATGTGGTCCTCTGTCAGCTCAGCATCGTGGCCTTCATACTGTCCTTCTTCTGGGTACTCGTGAGCATACAATTCAGATCCGTCGGATTTGTGATAAACAAGTTCATCCTCTCCTTGTTCATACTCAGATTCCTGTTCTCCGGATTGGTCATTAGTGTTGTCAGACAGTTCAAATGATGTGACCATGCCAGATGTGGTATTTAAACTAATTGTGACACCCTGAGAACTAAAGAGAACAAAAATACAAAGAAAGGTGCCCAATTAGAATCAAGCTCGAAATTAAATCACTACCTAAATAACTGTTACAAAGATGTAGACCACGACGGGTGAAAAGTTGTTCCAATGACTAATAAACACACATTACTCCACTGGTGACCGAGAGCAGAGCTCAGCGTGCCATACTGAGCCTGCACCCCACACTCCTAACGCAGACAGCACCCGCACTGTCATCAGATGCAGGTTATTTGCCCAAAAGAATCAGATCAACGAGATGGGGAAACAAGTCTGACTGGCAAAACTCCAGGACTGAAAACAGACAGACTATATTTCATTCTAACTTCCAGAACGAAAAGGGTGGTATCTGTTTTCCAAGATTCCAAAGTAAAAACAGGTGTATTATTCCATAAACAGAAAATCAGAGATCGAATTTTAGAACAATTCGTTCTTTTTAAATCTATGATGCAAATTATAAACTCCTTTTTAAAAAAATCAAAATATTAAAAATGTGTGTGAAAAGACATTTCAATATTCAAATAAATAAAATTTGTACTAATCACCAATTTCAAAAAAATTAGTTTATAATTTCTGAGTAAAATACCAAAGAGGGTTTTAAAACCGCAAAAAAAAAAAAAAAAAAATTTATTCCACCTACTGAATCACAACAGCTACACACCAAACAGTAAACTGCAAGATAACAACACTTACAGTGCAAGATTTTGTAGAAAAACCTTAAGTGCGCACATATCAATTAGGTTATCTAATCCTAACAAGAAACCTGAATACACCACACAGATTTGAAGACATTACTTGGCTAAAAACTCCAAATTGCCTTATTTTGAGGGCAAACAACTCAAAAGATCAAAATATAATAATGATGTCAAAGAATGGAACTGGGAAACTTAAATAACTGGGAGAAAAAACTAACTTAAAGCTGTATTTCTATCCATAAAAATTACTTTAAGTTAGAACACGTGTTCAATAATAAATGGCTTATATTTATTAACCTCATTTATAACCGAGAGAGGTCTCTCTGAATTTTCACTTTAGGTTTCCTCATAACATTGAAAAAATTACTCCACCTACCAGAGTGTACTAAATACCTCTTCCTCTTACAATGGAGCTTACTAGTCAACAACAAAAAGACATTCATGACTGCTGCGGACTGGATATTTGTGTCCCCCAAAAGTCATCCTGTTGAATCCATAACACACCCAGTGTGATGGTGCCCAGAGGTGGGACCTTTGGGAGATGACTGTAAAGGTCATAATGCTGGAGTCCCATTGATGGGATTAGTGCCTTTACAGAGAGGGCCCCAGAGAGCTCCCTCACCCTTCAACCCTGTGAAGACCTAGCAAGACAGCGCCATCTATGAACTAGAAAGGAGAAACTGACCATGCTGATGCCTTAACCTTGGACTTCCTAGCCCCAAGAACTGCGACAAATAAATTTCTGTTATGAACTACCCAGTTCATAATGTTTTGTTAAAACAGCTGAAAAAGACTAAAGTAACTATGTTCACTAAACAATTACATTCAGATAGTCAACTCGAGTCTAAGGTACAGTCCAGGGGCGCCTGGGTGGCTCAGTCGGTTAAGCGTCTGTGTTCGGCTCAGGTCATGATCTCAAGGGTCCTGGGATCAAGCCCCGCGTAGGGCTCCCTGCTCAGCAGGGAGTCTGCTTCTCCTTCTGCCTCTTCACCCCCACCCCTCAGGCTCACTTTCTCTCTCAAATAAATAAATAAAATCTTAAAAAAATAAAAATTAAGTACAGTCCAAAGGAATTTCCAAAATGGCAATTCACTAAACCGATTACATATCAATAAAAAGTCTAAAGTAAAAACAAAAGCAGCAACATCAAACTGCAGCCGACAGTAATAAGAGCCTAAGGCCATTGCCCCCATCCAAATAAAGGAATTCTTCAAAAGAGCAATACATACCTTTACTGAGTTTTCATAACCTGCATTCAACAGAACTTAGAGAGGTCATCAAATGCAAGAGCAATACCTATTTACACAAAAATATATATGGCTTCCACATAAGAGAGTTATATTAATATCCTGTTCAAAATAAAATCATGTTGAAGAAATAACATCACATTATCAATTATATTCCATTGTAATTATAAATTACAGTTACTAACAATTTAAAGAAAATTTTTAATGAATAATGAATACCTGAAATTTTCTTCATCCTCATTATCACTCTGTAAAAGATCATCATTCAGCTCTTCATCTGACAAATCCGACTGATTCTAATTAAAATAAGAGATCTAATTAATGCATGCCACTTCCACAAAAAGACTTGTTACAAATGTGCAAAATTACGTTGACTGAATTATTTCTAACCTTGTTATTAAAGCATGTGCCATTCAGTAAGCTATCTCACTTTGATATGACCAGTTGACAATTGAGAAATTCCACATATGGTGTACTTGTGACCCCAGAAATTTTCAGATGCAGAGTCAAGTAGTAAGTATAGAAACAACAGGCTTAATGATCACATTTATTCTAAATCTAACAAAAAAGGAAAAAGGAAGAGTCCTTTAGCAGTATCCTACGAACATTTTTCCCTATCATACACAAAAAAAAGAATGGTATCCTTAAGATTTGACTAAATTTGATTTCACTCATATGTGGAATTTAAGAAACAGAGTAGGAAAAATGAAAAAAATAAGAGGCAAATCAAGAAAGAGACTCTTCACTCTAGAGAACAAACTGACACTTACCAGAGGGGGAGGGGGGGGATGGGTGAGATGGGTGATGGGGGTTAAGGAGGGCACTTCTTATGATGAGCACTGGGTGGTGTAAGGAAGTGATGAATCACTACATTGTACACCTGGAACTAACATTACACCGTATGTTAACTAACAGGAATTAAAATAAAAACTTAAAAAAAAAGATTTGACTAATTTTAACACTGTTAGTATCCAAAATCTGAAGACTTTTTAAACAAAAAAAGAAGAATTTTCTAAATAAGCAGATTTTAGCGGCGCCCAGGTGGCTCAGTCCATCAAGCATCTGCCTCCGGCTCAGGTCATGATCCGAGGGTCCTTGGGATTGAGCCCCACATCAGGTTCCCTGCTCAGTGGGGAGTCTGCTTCTCCCTCTGCCCTCTGTTCCTCCTTCCCGCTCATGCTCTCTATCTTGTGGTGCTCTCTCTCTCTCTCAAATAAATAGACAAATAAAATCTTAAAAAAAAAAAAAAAAAGGAAAAAGCAGATTTTAGATAAGTGGATCACCAAATTGAAATGGTAAGGGACTAAAACAAAACTTGAGTTTATTAATAGAGATGACACATGAAAATAAACATGCCTAGCTCAGGCCCTCACCCCTGCTCTCAACAGGCCTGTGCATTCATCGCACCAGTAGGCAGAGGAAGCCTAGTGATTTTGTCAACTGCTCAACTTTCCACAGTTCCAGGTTTTGTTAAATTAAATATATACAAGTATTGTACACTTACACGGGGGGGGGGGGCCTTCACATTTTCCTCCCCTATTCAAATTTTTTTCATGGTATACATAAATTACCACACCCCCTCCAAAAGAGGCCCCATGAACACACACATATTAGGAAAAAAGTAAAGATAGAAAAAGGAAAAAGAGAAAGATTTTATTTTCTACTTAAAGATGAAACAAACAAGCAGTCTTTTCCTGGCATTTTATAGCTTATAAAAATAGGTTTCTCAAACTTATCTATTCATTCTTCATTATAGTATTTTTGATACAAGCCAAAAAATATGAACCTTATTAGTTCTTACTGGTCTCAAGGGTCTCTACTTAATGGCTGACAGTATAAGATAAAAATAAAATAACATGGGGTGCCTGGGTGACTCAGCCAGTTAAGCATCCGACTCTTGATCTCAGCTCAGGTCTTGATCTCAGGGTCACTGAGTTCAAGCCCCAAAACTAGTAATAATAATAACATAACATAACACAGACCATGTAGTTTTCTTGAAGAAGGGAGAACAGATCTGTATGAAAAAGAAACAGACTGCTTAATAGGGCCAAAATAAAGTTTTGCTTAGTTGCCCGCATAATCTGTCCTCTACTAAAGGAGATGAGCCAGGCCTGCCTAAATTTAGCTGTCCAATTTATTAAATAAAACCACAGGAAATCTTTAAAAATCTTTAAAAATTAACAATTCAATGAAAGCCAAATTTCATTAGAGGCTGCTTGAGTTTTAAATTTTTAAGTATTTGTCAAAAATTAGTGAGCAAATAAATAAATTACCAAACAAACAGAAAGGAATGTATGTTGTGTTGCGCCCTTATGGTAATCAGATCCTACTTCTGCATTCTAAAGATTCAACTTCCCATATGGACTCTGAATGTGATGAGTAATATACACAGGAGGCAACTGATCAAGATACCCACTTAGCTGATAAAGCGGAGGTGGAGGGCTAGACTCAATCTCTGAGACAAAAACTGATTTTCAACCACATCCCAAAGAACTGAAGTGAACTGTTTCCTCAGGTAAGGGTGGAGTCACTAGGGAGGATCCTGTTCTGGGTGGTCTGCAGGAAAGTAGAGCAAGCACAACCCCAGAGAGGAAGAGAAAGTGGCAATGAATGCTAGCAAAATCCTTTCTCCCAACCTTACCAGAGGAAGAGGTCATTCCTCTCCTGGGGAGAGAGACAAGTATGAAAGAAAAAGAATGCTTCCCCGGGACTCCCCAGAAGATGGACCAGCTATGGGAACATCTGGAACTGGCGTAGCACAGAGCACCTGTCCGACACTAGCTGCTGAAGTCAAACAGAGAAACTGAAGGGGGGGTCACGTGCTGGCAGGCGACCAGCACCTCAGGCTTCCCCCAATTTCTCAAGGCTCTGGCTGGGTCACCAGCATGCTTCATCTTGAGTTTGCAACCTCTCATTTTTAACCTATATTTAAACATTTCCCCCTCACAACCTCCCTTCTTGACCCGACGACCGTGTCCTTGACTGCCCCGTTGGTCTGATGATGTCACCATACCCAGTGCGTGGCTGTGCAGCCCTCTGGCCCACCAGCCTAGGAGCCTCTCTCCAGACAAAGCTGCGTCTCCGTACATTTCGGGGGACACAAGTAGGGGAAAGACAGTGGGCAGGCAAGAGTACCCATAAGAATAAATTAGCTAGTAAATACACGACAAAATATTCAATCTCACTAGAAGCCAAATAAGTACAAGGTAAACTAACCAAAAATCATTTTTCATCTATCTCACTGACAAAGATTTTTAAAAGAGAAGTGGTCTCAAACCTGGGGGACTGGGAAGGTGAAAGACTTGGTTCATACACCTGCTGCTCAACTGATAAAATACTGCTGGAAAGCAACTGGACAACAGGAGACAAGAGTCATTTAAATGTTTACACCCTTAGGCCAGAAATTCTCCTTCATGGAAATTTGCTAAGAAAAGAATTTCAAAAGCATAATAACATTTGTACATTAAAATAGCATCATAATGTCTGAAATTCACTTCAAAATACTTCAGGAAGAGGAGTGGGCAGAGATAAAGCAAAACTGCCTTTAACTGAAAGCTGCTGAAGCAGAGTGACAAATGCATGAGGGTGACAGTCACTCTGCTCTCTTCTTTTATATATGCTTAAAATTTTCCGTAAGAAGTTCTTTTAAAAAAAAAAAGTTACAGCACAGGGACCTGGGTGGCTCAGGCAGTTAAGTGTCTGACTCTTGATCTCAGCTTGGGTCCTGATCTCAGGGATATGAGTTCAAGCCCCTCATCATCCACGCTGGGCATGGAGCCTACTTTAAAAAAAAAATTTTTTTTTTTTTTTTTAAATAAAAAAATAAAAATAAGTCATAGCAATGAGCTGGATACAACCTCAGTAAATACAGGAATGGCTAGGTATACTATAATATATACAAACTGAAATATTATGTAGCCATTATAAAATATCTTAAGAAACATTTCATGAGGGGCGGCTAGGTGGCTCACTCCGTTAAGCGTCTGCCTTCAGCTCAGGTCATGATCCCAGGGTCCTGGGATCGAGCCCCGTGTCGGGCTCCCTGCTCAGCGGGGAGTCTGCTTCTCTCTCTGTTTCTGCCTGCCGCGCCCCCTGCTTGTGCTCGCCCGCTCTCTCTCAGTCTGACAAATAAATAAAATCTTAAAAATAAAAAAAAAGAATATTTCATGACAACAGGAAAATGCGAACAATACAATGCTAAATTAAAAAGCAGTGTTTTTTATATGTAACATTTAAATTATACTCTAAAACATATGAAAAAAGAATATAAGGATATATGGTAAAATGTCAGTCATGAGGGCTTATATCTGTTTTTTTCATTATTTCTCTTTTGATATATCTGAGCTCTTTGATTCCTATAAGGTATAGCGTTAGGAAAGAAGAGAAGAGGAAAGGGGGGGGGGTATATACACTGTTCCCAAGCAGACAAATTTCCCAACTGGCCAAGGTGGGTGAGGGCCCTGCCACCAAGACAGAGGCAGCAGGCTGCTGCGCTCCCGTCCCATGGGAAAGGAGGCCAAGTCACACCAATCAACTAGTCCAATAAGAGAAAGTGACACTACACCCCCAGAAGAGTCAGCATTACTATCCAAACCAAACTGTGCTTTTCCATCTTTATTGGTAAGAGACCTGACCAAAGCTTTCACAAGATGGGGACAAATGTCTAGGGACATTTCACAAGATGGGGACACCAGTCTAGTCCACTAGGACTGGTGGAACATCCTGATAGAGACACGGGGCAAACTATGCTGCCCCAGGCTTGCCCAAGGATAGAAATCCAACTTACATAAAAAATATCTTACTACATTTAAACATTTTAACATCTAACTGGTATTCTTCACTAAAGTATCTTAAATAATTCCAAAGGAAAAAAACGTGTTTACATTAAGAGTAGTGAACTCCCAGGTACAGTGAGAGCACCTAAAGGATGTGCAAAGTAATTATCACTGAGTCACCAAGAAACCAGTACCACTTTCCCCCTGTGACCATGACACAGGAAGGACTAGCCCTGCACCCCAATCACATGACACATGCAGGGCACCCTGAAGCCAGAGAGTGAGCCCCTCAAACAAGGAAAGGCTGAGGGGCCATCTCGCAGGTTTTTCACTTTCAGTATTTTGCTGTTTCCCCATGTACTTACATGAGATCAAGTGGATCTACAGGGAACTAAATTAATTCTTACTGAGAGTTACAGGTGATGAGAGCCACTTAAAGGAGGAAAGGCTGAGGCAGGCTGAAGCCAGGCCACCCGAGGGCCAGTGATGCAGTAAGAAACAAGACAGAGAAAGGAAAGTGGCTTCAAAAGAATCCTATAACAAATTCATATATTAGCAAAAAAGCTAATAATGCAACAGAGTAAGTTACAAGAAAATGGCAACACTGGTACTTCTCCCACTACAAGATCTTCATTAGCTTTATTATAAATGATATTAAAAGGAAAATATAATCAGGTCTAATAAATCAGACAAGTGATGTGACCTTATCACCTGAAAGTATAATGAGCTTATATATAGTAACTGTGGACAGTAAGAAGCCACCACAATCTTAAGACTTTAAAAAACTAAGCATAAAAAAACTACCTTGATATTTAGTAAGAACAGCAAGTGTTTTTAAACTGTTAATAAATAAAAATTCACTATTTCACTTTAATCTTTGGATTTGTATTTCTATTTTTCGTGTATGTTTTATAATGTTATTGGTAGAGTAACATAAACATACACATACATTATATATAGATATACACATATCAGAGTTAATTACTGCAAAGTTTTGTTTAATCAAAAAGGTTTAGAGAAACCTATATTAGGGTTTAGACTAGTATTCTCACTTATCTGAATGTGTGTTACATTTGAGTATAGCTATCTCTGAGCTTATCTCCAGACTTTCAAAAAGGGAATGCAAACTATTAGCCTCCAAATGTTAGTTTTCTTGTGAGTGGCGGTTTTATGTTACTGCTTTCACAAACTCAGCACCTGCTGGAGTGCATCGGACTGAGTGAGAACTAAAATATTTGCATCAAAGGACTGATCACTTGAGGTAGAAGTTACTGGAGAACTTATTAACAGACTAAACAGTCAGCTCTCTGTGCATTTAAAAGATAATTCAATTCACAACATTGCAATCTGCACCCAAACTTCCAGTACCACATCCCATTCATGAGATATATTCCTGTATGTTCAGTACAATGAAGCAGCTGGAGGGTGGTTTCAGGAAGACCTCAATTTCTTACCTTTTTGCCAGACAGCAAATCTTCTCCAAGTAAGTCATCTTCAAGTTCACTGGGGATAAAGAAAAAGAGGCATGCCAATGCATTATTCCTACAACACTGGAAAGCCTGCAGATCACTGGGAAATCTCCCCCGGACTTCAGGGTTTGGCTACTTTCCTGTTTAGTTTGCTATGCTTCCCTTTTTCTTTATTAATAATGAGAATGTAGTCAACGATATAGGGAATATGTGGTCTTTTAAGTGTGGGAGGCTCTGTGAGAGGAGGTGGTTCTCACTAGACTTCTGATCTCAGTTTTCCACCTCAATATGAGATCTTTATTTCTTTGGACCTGTTCAGTAATCATTAAAAGAAGAAACTACAATAGGTAACATCTATGCTTTCTCCTGCCTTGAAAAACCTATCATGAAATAGGAAAAGATGTCCAACATCATTAACTAGGAAAGTTAAAACTAAAACCACTGAGAGACCATTTGACACTCATCAAAATGCAAAACCTGAAAAGATGAAAAACACAAGGCTGATGAGAGCACCCAAGTAAATCATCGTGACTAAGAGAATTATCTTTGTAAAAGATGGAAGTCCTAGCAGTCTGAAATTTTTTTTGTCAGCATGCTTATGTTCTGAAGTGATCAGGAGCAGATTATGTCACAATTAAATTCAAAACCTTTACCAGATCAAAAAGCTAAAGAAATTTCCCGCTGTGTGTATGTGTGTGTGTGTATATACATACATATATATATATATATATATATTTTATTTTTTTTTTTTTTTTTGGTTGATGAAGATGGCTACCACTGAATTATATTCTTAGCTCTGGGGAACCCAATGTCTTAAGAACAAATGTCTTTTAAGGACAACATCTAGAAGGAGAAAATAATCAGATTGTGCTTCCAGGTGCAAATGCACCAATATTCTTATTAGGGCTGTTACTCTATTTATAAGCACTCTGGTTACAAATTTCTGTAGGTTTTGGGCACAACTTTATCCAAAAACCATGTTTACTTGTAGAGTGTGCTACTTTGCAGAATACCAGAATATACAGGAATGCCTACTGGAGTTATAAAAGAAATGACTGTTTCTATACACCACCTTTTAGAACTAGAAATAATTCAACAAATCTTTTCATTCATGCACTGAACACCTTTTTGTTATCTTGTTACCCTATATAAATCCTATACCCTCATTTTATAGATAAAGAAAACAAGGATAAGAGATTAAATAATTGGCCCAAAGTCACACAGCATGGACAGACCCAGGACAAGAGGTTACCCATGGGGTAAATCTTTCACAGACTTGTATGAGTAAGACAGCTAGCTATCAGAGAATAACATGTAACTTCTTCCAACATTTCCACAAATCACCTAATCAGCTGTCAAGATACAATGTCTGCATCTTCCGTGTTAAAATCATCCTCTATGGGTGAGGAAAAAAGGATCTAGTCACCATACGGACAGGAACTCCATTTGAGAACTGATTCTAGATGACCAAAACAGACACTCGCCCCTTTGAAGACAAGCACCCATGCTAGGCCATCATCACTCTAACTGAAAATGAAAGGTAACACCACCTGCTCAGGGGATACTGAGAACTCTTAAAACCAGAATACAGAAAGGCGTTGGTAAATATACAAGCAAAAATCTAGAAACTATCTGTACTATTTGCTAACAAAGGATGTATACAAAAGAAATCAGTCTTTGATGACTACCTATTTTTCCTAAACAAAAGCATTTTTTAAAAGAAGATAAGGAAAGCTAACAGTTATAAATGAGTGGAGTGTACCGAGATGGAGAATAGTTGCTTCCATGACTAACAAAGACAACAGCATGAAATAAGCAAGCAGGATGGGGAGACAGAGGGATTAGGTCCATACAACCACAACAGACATAAATTATAGCTCAAGAAATCGTGAGCATCCATTCAGTGTATTATGTGCCAGGAACCATTCTAAGTGTTTCACACGTATTAGCTTTTTTGTCGACATGACAACCCCATTATGTAGATATTTACATCATCCCCCTTTTTTTAAAACGTGAAAACCAAGACACGGAGATGTTAAATAATTGGCTCAAGGTCACCCAGCTAGGAAGTGGCAAAGTCAACAGGCGAACCCCGAGATGCTCTAGCTCCGGGGTCCAAACCCTAACTATTATGCACAAACCCCACACAGAAAGTAAATGTACTTCCCTACTGTCATCACCAAGCTGGATCCTTACAAAAGGTGTACACAGAAGGGAAGAAATTTATGAAATATAAAACACACCAAGGCCACTGAAAACAAGACGACAATGAGCTCCTGGGAGCGACCAACCCAATCAGGTCCTCTCAAAGAGCTGCGGCACAGCACCCCCGCCCGTAAAGGCAGCTGGGCCTGTGGGCCCGGAAAGGAGAGCAGCACAGGGCGACTGAGGCGCTTCCTGGGTGCAAATGCACGGCTCCCTCAGGCTCTCACCGTCACCACCACTACAGAGTGGCAAGAACCACCTCTCTGGCCGCTGTTCTCATCCAAGACGAGAGACAATCAGCTCTTTTAGAGCAAGTGTACTTTTACTAGTAAACAGGTGTACACTGAAAGACACTTCCAGGAAACAAGTATTCTATAGTCAGCCACATGGCTGCAGCCTTTCAAAACCACAAGGGTAAGTGACAACACAACCTGCACTCAGTCCGTTTCCTCGGTGTGCCTCCCCTCCCCTCTCCAGGACACCCTCCTCCGATCTCTGCCAACTCTGTTTCCGGGAAGCTTTCTCTGGGAAGACTCGCGCAGGCTCTCCTGGCCTTTGCTTCTGGATGGCCTTGGCCCATGGGATGACCCAATGGGTCATTACAGAGCAGGAAGAGAGAGACTGCCCCTCCCTGCTACCTGCACAGTCCAGTCCCACCCGCTGCTACCACCGCAACCCCCACTGGGCTCTAGGATGCACTTCTTCCCCCTAGGGTCTGCCGCTATGCCCTGGACACGGCACCAGCTCTTACTGCTTCTTTATTGACCCTCTCCTGTAAATAGCTCCATCATCCAATGACTTCCGTTTAGAGCCGTGAGTATGCCGTCCTTCTCCTGCATGGATACAGATACAAGCACGTCCTTCGGAAAAAACACTCCAGGGGTTAGTTCAACAATAGCACCAGGTTCTTCCAAATGCAAGAGCTGGTCATAACAATTTCTGACTCCCTCTTCTCCTTAGCTTTCAAATTTCTCCCTCTATTATCCAGTACATGGAAGAGACGGTCTTATGCTTTTAAAATATCAAAGAAACACACATGATACAGAACCTCCATATGCAACATGCACTGAAGACGAATGAAGAAAGGAGGCGCTTGTTGGTAAATAATGCTGGGACAGCTGCCATTCACGCCGGGGAGACGAGAAAAACTGGAGCCCTGCCTCACATCATCACCAAACCCAATTTCCATGAGAGCAGAAAGCCAACTAACTTCTTGACAACTGAAAGTCCCACTGAAAGGCTACTGGAATGGTTCAAATATTAATAAAAATAACAACTGCAATGAAAATACACATGCAGTATTTAAATCTATGAGTTGGAAAGGATTCAAAAACAAAACTCACCTTTGGAGGATGCTAAGGAACTGACCCATTATTTTGAAAACTGGTAAATAAAAGTAAAGAATCAAGCACTTATTTAGTACCTCAGAGGAGCCAAGCAGTTTGTTAAGGAGCCAAGAAGTTAACTTGGATCATCCATCCTCCTGCCCATTTTCAAACCTAAGCCTAATCAACATCTAGACCTATTAATTTACAGAAAATGCAAGAGATGAAAGGGCATACTGACACTCCAGGGGTGACAATCAGCAAAAGAAGAAATTCCACAAGACAAACCACCTTGTGTCTTCAAAAAGTTGCAGAGAACTTAAAAAAAAAAAAAAAAAAAGATGCAAAAAAACCTACAGATGAAACAACACTTGGAAAATCTACCTATCAGTTGCAATCTAGGGATCTAATGTGGACTCCACAAACTATAAAACAGCATACAAGACCCATATCCACACTGTGTCGTGTGTGTGATACACTGATATTTACATGAGACAATCAGTAATAAGACATTAACATTCAGGGAGTTTTTCAAAATATAACTCTATTGTGGTTGTCTTTGTAAATCCTCTATTTTTTAGAGAGATACAATCTGAAATATTTTCAGATGAACTTATGTATGTCTGTAATATGAGGAGGGTTGCAAATTACAGATAAAAACAAGACTGACTTTATACCAGTAACTGTTGAAGCTGATGGTACACTGGGTACACTGTACTATTCTATTTTCACATTTTCTTCAAATCCTCAATAAGTTAAAAATCAATCAATTTAATCAATTTCAGGCAAATTATATATCTTAACTATAAAAAAATAAATAAAAACACTTCACAGTTTTCAGAGGAACATGCAAAACATACCAGAACACAAGGCAGGGAAGAATTTCCTAATGACAAAAAGTAGAAAGCACCCTGACCACACACCTCCGTAAGTGATGCCCTCGGGAAGGCCACAGCATTGCCAACGAGTATTCCTGACCAAATACACAACCTAAATCTAGTTCTGAAGAGACACCTGCAAATCCATGCTAAGGGTGAGTCTACAAAATAAAGAGCCTGTCCTCTTCAAAACTGTCAAAGTCGTAAGAAACAAGGATACATAATTCTTCCAGATGAATATAAGGGGGGACAAAATGCACTGTATGATCCTAAACTGAAACTTGAACCAGAAAAAAAGAAACTCATTTTTGGCTATAAAGCACACTCAGGAGAACTGTCAAAACTTGAATAACCGCTGTAGATTAAAAAACACAATTCTGTGTTAGTTAACTTCATGATTTTGAAATGATCCAGTGGCTATGTAAGTGAATGCCCCTGCCCTTGAGAAGCTCACCAGGAAAACTACATGCTGAGGCACATGGGAAGCACACAGCCTGGTGCCCTCAGACCACTGTGAAGAGGAGCGGGGGAAGGGGGGCCTCGGTGAGCGGGTGTGCAGAGGGCACAGAGGACAATGGACATGGCAGGAAGCAACTGTGAGTCTGGGGGCCCAGGAGAGTGTCTGTGACACTCTTGCAACTTTCCTCCAAGCCTGAAAATGATTCCAAAGTACACTGTGTTCATATTTTAATAAAAAAGGAAACAAAAGCCATACAGGAAAAGATTATACATTTGATTACATTATTTATAAAAATCGACCTGAAGGCTGCTGTTTAAAGGAACGCATGTCACAGACTGGGAGGAGATATCTCCAAGCACAAAAAATAAATTGCAGAAAGTATAAAGAATCCCTAAAATCAATAAGAAAAAGACAAACCGTTAAGAAAAATACACAGAGATATGAACAGACAACTGACAGAAGAGAAAATCCATATGGTGAGTGAACTACTAAAATACACGTTTTTATTCCGCTCCCCATCATAATCTTTGAAACAGAACTACGTACCAATACAGATTACGTACCAATACCTCTGGGGAGGCCATTTCTCTTACAGGAGATTTTGTTGTAGGCTCTAAGTAATTTTTCATAGACTGCCTAAGAACTGCTAAAGAGTAATCATCTTTATGTAGGCTCTAAGTTTGTAATGTATATAGTTTTTAATGTAGATTATTCTGTAAAACTCCTGGGGCATCAGTTTTCAAATGGCAATCAGGTAATTCTTTTTACTGAAGATCACTGTTGTTCTTTATTCAGACCTATTTACCTTTATTATTAAATTTTCTGACTGCAACTACAAGGTAATTTTTTACCTTTTCAACACAGTATTTAAGATCTTAAGAAATACGTAGAGGTGCCTGGGTGGCGCAGTCGGTTAAGCGTCCGACTCTTGGTTTCTATGCTAAGGTTGTGATCTCAGGGTTATGAGATTGAACCCTGTGTAGGGCCTGTGCTGAGCCTGGAGCCTGCTGAAGCTTCTCTCTCTCCCTCTTCCTCTGCCCCTCCCCCAAGCTCTCTAAAATAAATAAATGTTAAAAAATATATATATATGTAAAGAAGAATCCTCATTTGAGAACCCCACCACCCAGACTATGCCCTCATGAACTTCTCCCAGTACACATCCCTCTAACTTCTACTAGAGCTGCTCACCAGAAGTAATCACTACACAGAACTGACATTTATCACTACTATGAACATTTTTAACACCTTTAGTGCATGTGTGATATTTTCACCTTCACTAGTAATCAGAGAAATAAAAATTTAAATTACAGTGAGATACTATTACACACATATTAAATTGGCAAAAATTTTAAAGTCTAGCCAAATATTGGGTAGACTAAACAAAAGAACTCTGGCAATGACAGCTCTGGGGATCCACCATATCAATACCACCATTGTGAAAAACACAGACAGAACGGACAATCAGGGCCCTATAGACAATACAGGCCTGGAACTGGAGCCCACCAGAAAGCCTTCTACCTGGAAGGCCTGCCCTTGCCCTCACTTCAGCCCAGCAGGGACAGGCCCACTTGGGAAAGAGCATCAGGTAGCCAACATACTGCTCTCAGTAAAGACCTCTGCAGAGCCGGGATGCCTTGCTGGCTCAGTCAGTAGAGCATGCAACACTTGATCCTGGGGTTTTGAGTCTGAGCCCCACACTGGGTGTGGAGATTACTTAAAAATGAAATCTTAAAAAAAAAATCTCTGCAGAGCCAAGTGGCAGAATCAGAGAAATCAGCACAGACTACAAGTAACCAGGTGTTCTATACCTGTCCCAGTCCTCGTCTGCAGCTCTTCTTCTCCAAGATCGCTCTGCACCAGGCTTATCAAACTGGTCAAAGTCATCATCTGTGAAGGAGAGGCCATGAAAGTCAGTCTTACTAAATTAAAACAGACACAGATATTCAAATACTGACGGCCCCTGACTTACAATGGTTTAACCTATGATTTTCAACTTTACAATGCTGCAAAAGCAATATGCATTCAGTAAAAACCATACTTCATATTTGAATGTGGGTCTTTTCCCAAGCTAGTGACATGCGATACAATTCTTTCTCGTGATGCCAGGCAATGAGCAACAGCCAGAGCTCCCTGTAGCCAAGGGATCATGAGGGTAAACAACGAATACACTGACAACCATCTGTACCCACACAACCATTGTTTGTCACTTTCAGTACAGTATTCAATATGTTACATAACATAGTCAACACTTCATCATAAAATAGGCTTTGTGTTACAGGATTCTGCCTTAAAGTAGGCCAGGCTAAGCTATAATATAATGTTCAGCAGGTTAGGTCTATGCATTTTCAGTTACAGTATTTTCAATTTACAACAGGCTTACCAGGACATAACCCCATAAGCTAAGGAAGAGCTGTACTGAAACAACCAGTTTCTTCTAAGGATTCCTGACGTAACATTTTAAAACGTAAAGGTTCTGGCTCTCTGCTCCTCCCCTCTTCTTGCGCAGTACCAGCTTCACCCGAGACACAGTGCTGAAGGTCTACATGTTCCAGTATGATCCCACCAGGGCAAATTCAATGGCCCTATCAAGGCTGAGAACAGGAAACTCATCAATGGAAAGCCCATCTCCACCTTCCAGGAGCGAGATCCCACCACCAAATGGGGTGATGCTGGTGCTGAGCAGGTTGTGAAGTCCGCTGGGGACATGGAGAAGGCTGGCGCTCACTTGAAGGGTGGAGCCGAGAGGGTCATCATCTCTACCACTTTTGCTGAAGCCCCCATGTTTGTGATGGGTGGGCATGAATCATGAGAAGTATGACAACTCCCTCAAGATGGTCGGCAATGCCTCCTGCACCACCAACTGCTTGGCCACTCTGGCCAAGGTTATCCATGACCATGGATAGCCCCTCTGGGAACGTGTGGTCTTTTAAGTGTGGGAGGCTCTGCTAGAGGATTTTTACAGAATCCTGGAGGTCAGGCTAACGTCAAGCTAAGGCTGCCTTTTGCCTCTAGCAAAGTATTAATGCTGAGGCAGCCGAGCTCCTTGAAGAAGGTCACCCTGCCTGTCCCAAGAACTTGCCAATGTGCTGCAAAGGAGATTTAATTTTTTCTATATTTCTTTTGCCTTTGTTCTCACATCAAGAGATTATGTTCATGAGTCAAGACTCATTATTACTGAAATGTCAATCTCTCCCCAAACTGATCTATAGATTCAACATAATCCCAATCAAAATCCTAGCAACTTTTCTGTAGAAATTCAAAAAGTGATTCTAAAATTCATATTGAAATACAAAGGACCTAAAATAACCAAAACAATTCTGAAAAAAGAGCATGTTGGAAAACTAACATTGTCTGATTTTAAGAATTATTAGAAAGCTATAATAATGAAAACTGTGGTGTTGGTATAAAAATAGACAAACAGACCAATGGAACAGAACAGCCTATCGAGAACATACGTGGACAACTGATATTTTACAAAGACTCAAAGAAAAGTCTTTTCAAATGGTACTAGAAGAACTGGATCACCATATGGAAAAAAAAAAAGGGGGGTGGGGTGGAGAAAGAGAGAAGGGAAAAAAGTGAACCTGGATCCATTCCTTATTAAAACACAGAAAAAACTCTTTGTGGTCCCTGGGTTAGGCAAGGACATACTGGTGACAGCAAAAGCCCAATCAATAAAAGAACAAAACGAGAATCTGGACTGCAACAAAATTTTAAAACTTCTATCCTCCAGAAGTTATCATTAAGAAAGTGAAGACAAGGGCGCCTGGGTGGCTCAGTTGGTTAAGCGACTGCCTTCGGCTCAGGTCATGATCCTGGAGTCCCTGGATCGAGTCCCGCATCGGGCTCCCTGCTCAGTGGGGAGTCTGCTTCTCCCTCTGACCCTCCCCCCTCTCATGTGCTCTCTCTCTCTCATTCTCTCTCTCTCTCTCAAATAAATAAATAAAATCTTAAAAAAAAAAAAAAAAAGAAAGTGAAGACAAGCCAAACTAATAGTAAGTGTGCGCAAAGTACATATCTATTAAAAAAGGACCTGCATACAGAAAATATTAAAAACTCTCAAACTGAACAATAAAAACTCAACTTTTTCTAAAGAGAAAATTTTTTTTTTTTTAAGATTTTATTTATTTTAGAGAGAGAGAGCCGCAAGCAAGGGGAGGAGCAGAGGAGGAGGGAGAAAGAAGGGGAAAGAATCTTAAGCTGACTCCGAGAGGAGCCTGGACACAGGGACCCATCAACCCTGAGATCATGACCTGAGCCGAAACCAAGATTCAGATGTGTAACTGAGTGAGCTGCTCAGGCGTCCTTAAGGGGAAAAATATTTAAATAGAGACTTCACCAAAAAAAACATGTATGTATGACAAAGAGCATATGAAAAGATTCTCAACATTACACTGTCATTAGGGAAATGTAAATTAAAGCCACAACAATACAGCACGACATATCTATGAGAATGAGTAAAATTCAAGACCTACTATACCAAGTGTTGTCAAGAATGTGGAGCAACTGAACTCATATTCTGCTGACAGGAATGTGAAGTGATACAACCACTTAATAAAATAGTTTGGCAGTTTTGTTTTTTTTTTAAGATTTTATTTATTTGGGAGAGAGAGCACAAACAGGGGCGAGTGGAAGAGGGAGACACAGGCTCTCCGCTAAGCAGGGAGCCCGATGCAGGACTTAATCCCAGGACCCTGGGATCATGACCCGAGCCGAAGGCAGACACTTAACCAACTGAGCCACCCAGGTGCCCCAGTCTGGCAGTTTCTTAAGTTAAATATACCCCTACCACATGATCCAGCCATTCCACTCCTTTGTAACTACCCAAGAGAAAAAAAATATATAAATCCATGCAAAGGCTTGTACACAAATGTTCATAGGCACAATATTGGTAAAAGCCCAAAAGTGGAAACAACCCAAATGTCCATCAACAGGCAAACAGATCAACAAATTGTGGACTATCTGTAAGTACAAGTCTACTCAGCAATAAAGGAGAATTAAATACTGGTACACTCAACAACACGGATGACCTTCAAAATAATTATGCTGAGAGAAGCCAGACAAAAAAAAGAACACATACTCTCAGATTCCTTTTTATAAAATGGTACTGTTACAACAGTAACAGAATCAGCATTTGCTCAGGGACAGCAGGGCAGGAAGCAGGAATTAAAAAGGACACGAAGACACTTCTGACGATGACACATTCATTACCCTGACTGTGGCTGTGGTTTCATGGATGTATACATATACCCAAACTTATCAAATTGTATGTTTCAAAGATACGCAATCTCCTGTATGTCAATTACACTTCAATGGAATCAGTTTTTTTTAAAAAGATAATTAAGAAACTCTGGTCAGGGATGAAAAACTCAAATGTCTACAGGAAGTACACAGGGGAATATAAATGAGCAAAGCAGACTAGGTGGGAATTACATCAAATTAGCAGGACTTTACCTTGTTTACAGACAGGAGCATTACCACCTATTACAGGGAACGCACACCCAGTGAAGGCAGATTCCAACTTTTCAAGAGAAGACAAATATATGGATTGTTCCTTAGTTTTTAAATGTAAGCAACTAATTCAGGTTTCTGGGGGCACCTGCGCGGCTCAGTGGGTTAACCATCTGCCTTCGGCTCAGGTCATGATCCCAGGGTCCTGAGATCAAGCCCCAAGTCGGGCTCCCTGCTCAGCAGAGAGCCCTGCTTCTCCCTCTCCCTCTACCCCGCCCTGCCACTCGTGCTCTCTCTTGCTCTCGCAATCTCTATCTCAAATAAATAAAAATCTTTAAAAATAAATAAACAAAACAATTCAAGTTTCTGTGTTAATTTTCCTTCCTCCCCCAGATTACATACTTCATGAAAACAGAGTATTCCCCAGCTATGACAACGTGAACAAAGTCCCAACATTTTATAAGCAAAAAGGTTTGTTCATGGCCTTTTTCACATCAGTTCACAGGGAAGGTATTAATGGTCACAATCACCCCTGGCAGATAATGCTAATTACAACACCCAATTCTGCTGAGGACAGAAAACCTTTATGCCAAGGTAACAATCACCTAGAAACCTTAAAAATTATACAATCCCTGACCCCACCCTGAATCTGATTCAGTGGGCTCTATTTTTTGTTTTTTAAAGCTTCTCAGTAATTGTAATGACAGCTAGAGCTGAGAATCCCTGCCCCCAGTTGACCACAATCCATCAGAGAAGATACTCCAGAAGAAAATTTAACTGTCATCTTGCTATATATATATACATATATATATATATATACACACATACATATATATATATATGTATATATAACTGCTTCCTGCAGTTAAATCCACAAAAGTCAAAATTAGAAGCCTGGATTATGCAAAAATAGTTAAATAGATACTTCTCCAAAGGAGAGACCCCCATAAAACGTCCAAGAAAATTAAGGATTAGTGCAAGTTAAGCAGAAACTATGAACAGAACTAAGATCACGAAACCCGATTCCTTCAACAATTATTTGAGCACCTAATGTATGCCCGGCATTGTTCTAAACACCTGACATACAGGGGTGTACAGGATAAAAATTTCCACCATGTGCAGGTTACAGTCTAACAGGTACAGACAAACAAAATCCCACAAACAAATATATATGGAAAACAAGGAGGAGGGGAGTGGGAGGTGCTAACCAGGCTGATTACAATTTTAAAGAGAATGATCAGTGTAAAATGCATTTAAAATGGACATGGGAAGCACTGCCAATATAATTGATGATACAGTAACAGCACTGTATGGTGACAGATGGGAGCTAAACTTGTGAGCACAGCAAAAGGTACAGAGCTGTCAAATCACTATGTTGTAACCTTGAAACATGTAACATTTTATTGATTATACTAAAATTTTTTAAATTTAAAAACAAAATGTACATGAGCTGTATCTTTCAATATTTACTGTATTAGAAATTAAAACCAAGGCATTTTAAAAATATTTTATTCACAAATTGGTGTAAAAGAAATAAACCCATTACACGTTAACGTAACATATTCTTAATGAAAACTGTATTTATTTATTTATTTATTTTAAAGATTTTATTTATTTGACAGAGAGAGAGACAGCGAGAGAGGGAACACAAGCAGGGGGAGTGGGAGAGGGAGAAGCAGGCTTCCCGCAGAGCAGGGAGCCCGATGCAGGGCTCGATCCCAGGACCCTGGGATCATGACCTGAGCCGAAGGCAGACGCTTAACGACTGAGCCACCCAGGCGCCCCGTTAATGAAAACTGTATTTAAAAAAAGAAAGATTTTTGTTTTGCAAAACTCTTTAATGTCTCTCTGTAGAAGACAGCTTGATTTTTACATCTGCTTCTGCATTCGATCTCTTGCAATATATTGTTCTGACTGAAGTGCATGAAAGAAATCCAACTCCAAATGTATGTGAAGTTGTAAGAGGGCATTAAGTGTTTTCAGGTAATTTCAGATATTCTTGATACTATACCAATACTCGATAAGTGGCGGTTTCTCAAAGGCTATTTGCAATGAAGAATCTGAAGCCTTATCAATGAACATTTCATACTCTCACCTGTTAAAATGCAATGGTATGTCTTGCATTGTTAATACATCTTTTAACATGAGTGATTATGTAACATCTTGAAAATACACATTCACTGAATTTTGCTGCTCTTTCAAGTGTGGACACCTTTCATTATTCAATATCAAAAATTAATTTGTTAATAGCACCACCAATCTCATCAGAAAAGTATTCAAATATTGGGACGTCTTCAAGTTCACCATAGCAAATACAACTTTTCCAAAATTCTAATTCTAATTTGGAAGCTTGGATTTTCTCATTGGCAATCAATACTGTCAGTTGATCCCTTGAACAGAGGCTCACTTCATTTGCAAGAAAACATCTGCCAAATACTAAAGTCTGAATAATTCTAGTTTGGTCAGTTGTCTTTTCAAGTAAAACTGGTGTTCTATGAAAAAAACAACACACAGCAAATTCAGCTCTCCACTCAATCAGAAAAGTACTTTTCCTAGAGGCCACAGGTGGTAGTAACAGAAACACCTTATGCATACTTCCCATTTTGTCATAAACCTTTTCTTTTTTTAAGAGGGAGGGAGATGGGGAGGGGCAGAGGAGAGAGAGAGAATCTTAAGCAGGCTCCACGCCCAGCACAGAGCCCAAGAAGCAGTGCTTAATCTCACAACCCTGAGATCATGACCTGAGCTGAAATCAAGAGTTGGACACTTAACCAAATGAGCCACCCAGGCCACCCAGGTGCCCCAAACTATATTATTTTTTTTAAATGTACTTCAGGGTCAAGATTTAATAAAATTAATAACTTTTACTGCTTCATCAAGGATCTTCCTAAAAAAACTGTTGTGTTTTTTTTCTCTGCGTGGCCTGACTTCTAACAATTTATGGCCACTGCCTGGACTCATGCTAAGGAAACAAAATGACTCACCATTACTTTTGCAACAATGGTGCAAATGTAACCACAGTAAAAAAGACACATCAGGTCTTAGTACTCTTACGAAAATAGTCTTGGGGACTCTTTAAGACTTTGAAAGCTGTTGTCGTCCAATCAGTGAACATAGATAGTATGGACAAGGATGCTTACCAGGAATGTTTTATCAAGAGGGGAAAAGTGGAAATCAAGCAAATACCCAACAAAAGACGACAAAGCAGAGAGGTAAAATTAAAATACAGTCTTGCAATTATATACTAGGCAGCAGTAAGAACTATCAGTAGTATTGCTGTATTTCTGACACGGAAAAACGTCCTCAATAATATATCATATATCAATATATCATCATATATCATTTCCTATATCATAGGAAAACATCCCACAATATCATGCAGTATAATGGACTTTATATGTAAAATGTATACATGTATGTGTGTCTGGAAGCATGTAAGTAAAACCACTAATGGCAGTTATCTTTCTGTATGGAATTAATTACAGACTGTCTTCTGTTATTTGTCCTTACATTTTTACAGAACCTATTTTCTTTCTTAGGATAACAACTGTCCTTACTAAAATAATATGCAACTATAACAACTTCGTGCAATACCTAGAAGGTATAAAGATGGTATTGAAATCACCCCAAATCTCTCTGATCAGAAATAACAGGGCACCTGGGTGGGTCAGGTGGTTAAGCATCTGACTCCTAATTTCTGCTCAGGTCATGATCTCAGGGTCAGATCAAACCCCACATTGGGCTCTGCGGTGGGGCATGGAGACTACTTAAGAGTCTCTCTCTCTCCCTCTCCCCCATCCTCGGCTAGAGCCGGCTCTCAACAGAAAAAAAGAATAACAGTCATAACATCAAACAAACATCATTCTAAATGTTTATGCACACATTTGAACATATAATGTGCGAACTTTAAACAGGACGGCACAATGTTCTTAATGAAGTATGAAATTTCATACCATTTAAATTTATCAGCATAAAAAGCCACTGAAAGAGTGCCTGGATGGCTCAGTCAGTTAAGCATACGACTCCTGATCTCAGCGCAGGCCTTGATCTCAGGGTCAGGAGTTCAAGCCCTGCACGGGGCTCCATGCTGGGCATGCAGCCTACTTAAATATATCTTAAAAAAAAAAAAAAAAAAACCACCTGAAGAAAAAAAAAAAAAGGAAATAATAAAATTAAAAAAAAATTTTTTTAAACCCAAAGGGTTTTTTGGGGTTAATTTTCCGAAAAAAAAAAAAAAAAAAACCATACAGCATAACAGGGGCTGGGGAAAGTAAAGTTTGGTTTTACAGTAAGAGTTAGGAAGGCTGAGCAATGACTAGATTTTTGAAAAGCAGATGGGCATAGAGGGAAGACAGCAGAGAGGGTGAAAAGTGCTGTATAAGCCCAGAAGACTGTGAATAGTTCGGTAGGTTTGAAACAGCCATTCACTGACAGAAGCAACAGGAAAAATAAATGCTGAAAAGGTAGATTTGGGACATTACTGAAGAATCAGTGTGAGAAATCTACACTTAATATGCAACATAATTGCAGTTTAGAAAAATTATCTAGCAGCAAAAAGCAGCAATAACTGAACTGATAACAGATAAAACAATGGTCTGAACAACAAAGAACTACAAACCAAGTAATAAGGAAAAAAAAAAATCCTGGCTAGCATCACAGTAAATAGGTGGGAAAATAAGACAATGGATCAGAATCTATTTTTTTAAGATTTATTTATTTATTTTAGAGAAGCAGAGAGAGAAGCATGAGCAGGGGGAGGGGCAGAGGGAGAGAGAGAAACTCCAGCGGACTCCCCACTGAGCACAGAACCCAACTCAGGGCTCATTCCCACAACCCTGAGACCATGACCTGAGCTGAAATCAAGTGCCCCATTAACTGTCCATTTAGAAACTCCAAGTCATGTCAACTAAATGACATGGATGAAAGAGAAGTCAAAGAAAACATCAGTATTTTGAATCTGGAATATTAACAGGATGTGAATTGACTGATAAATGTGCTGGTTTATTTTGGGGTTGGGGTTGGGGATGGGTAGAAGGTAATGAGTTTGGTTTTTAAAATGATGCATGGGTCTTATTACACACCAGTCATCTTTTGTTAATACTAAAAGCAAGTCTGACTTGCTGACTGTGCAGGACTGAATAGTCTCTGATTTTCAGACACTAGGCAGATGTTGAACAATTACATTCCATTCTGACCCTCATAATCCGGAGTTAGCAGAGAGGTTAAGGGCTCAGTCTCACGAGACTGCCCCACTTCAGATAGTCAGCTTCAAACTGGGTGCCCTGGCTACCCATACTTCTACTGGCCAACTACAAATTCAGGGGTTCCCACAATCACCCTTCCCCCAGGTTAAATAATTCAATTGAACAACTTACAGAACCCCTCACAGAACCCAGGAAAACATGATACTATGACAGTTTACTATAAAGGATAAAAATGAAGAGCCAGATATAAGTAGGACGAAGCTGGGAAGGGTCCAAGTGCAAAAGCCTCTGTCCCCATGGTAACGGTATGCCACCCTCCCAATACAGGGATGTGGGAAGCTATCCCAAATCCCTTCACTGAGGGATTTTTATGGAGGTCTCATTAGATAAGCATGACTGCTAAACCACTGACCAAAGATGACAGAACTCAATCTCCAGCCCATCGCCTACCTCCCAGGAAATAAGGTTGAGGCCGAAAATTCTAACCCTTTAAACATGTGGTTGGTTTTTCAGGCAACTGCTCCCCATCCTGAAGCTATCTAGGTTACCCCCCCAAACAGTGAGTCATTCATTAGCATACAAAAGACAATAAACTCAAAGGATTTTAGGAGCTCTGTGCCAGGAACCTGTTCACCAGAACCTCACAATGTGACCTTATTCAGAAATAGGATCATTACAGATATAATTGTTAAGATGAGGTCATACTGGATTAGGATGGGCTCTAAATCCAATGACTGCTGTGGCAATTCCACTTCTGAGTATACTTACAAAAGAACTGAAAACACAGGTTTGAAGAGGTATTTATACACCCATCTTCATGGCAGCATTATTCACAATAACCAAAAGGTGGAAGCAACCCAAGTGTCCACCAATGCACAAATGGATAAATAAAATGTGGTCTAGCCATACTACTGGATATTACTTAGCCTTGGAAATGGTGACATTTCCATGTCACCAATGGCTACAACATGCATGAACTTTGACGACATTATGTTACGTGAAATAAGCCATTGACAAAAAGACAAATGTCGAATGACTGCTCTTACACAAGGTCCCAAGAGTAGTAGAAATCATAAAGACAGAAAGCAGACTGGTGGGTGCCAAAGAACGGGGGAAGGGGAATGGGAAGTTTTATGGGGACAGGAGTAAGAAGGTGGAATACAGATGAAATACGACTGACCGTGATTTCATATTGCTATAACTAGATGATGGACATACGGAACTATGCAATTATTGTTAAGTTGAAATTTTTCCCACAATAGGTCTTTTTTTAAATAAGAGATATTTTAAAGTGAACTATGAATAATTTTCTACTTCTGACGAAGACTCAAAACATCTGACTGTATACTGTTGATGAGAGTGTGGGGGCACAGGCATTCTTTGACTAGTGGTGGCCGTGCAAAATGGCACAAATCCTACACAGAACTGTGTCTGACAATATCTGGCAAAAATCTACATGCCTTTCTCTCTTTTTCCTCACTCTGACTAGTCTAAACCAAAGACACACTGGCAAAGATACACAGTGACCTACACACAGACTAACCTTCATGGCATAAAATAAATATTATGTACCGGTTACGAATACATATACGTAGATGTATTTCTTAATTTAACATCTTGACAAATATACATTGGAAATACACCAAATTCCTGATAATGTGAGACTCCGGAAGAAGAGGATCACGCAAAGCATAATGGGGACCTTATCTGTAATACTGTCCCCTTCATTTAAAAAACAAACCTGATGCAAATGTGACCAAAGGTTAAATGCTAATTCCAGCTGTGAGGTTAATAGGTTCGTCATGCTACTCTTTACAGTTTATTTTATTGAATGATTTCTCCCGCCACACAGGTCAACAGGAAGTGAGAGGGACCCAGACAAGTACTGCTTTATACAGGTTAGATATCCTCTCAAGCTCTGGCCACAAGGTACGAACGTGGAACAGATGCTTGAAGGCAACCATTTATGATAGAGAAAAAGGGTTTTTTAGTTGTTGTTTTTTTTTTAATGTAGGAACAAGCTCATCATGTGTAGGTGTCTGTATGGAAGGGAAAAGTGATCAAACATGAGGGTGAAGCAAAGGAGGGAAAATGACTCGTAGTGAGGTCCCAAAGGGAAAACTGCTGAGAATCCCAGCGCAAGTGTAAATTCATGCAAGCTTGGGGGAAAAAAGTTTGGGCTGAAAAGGCTTTTTCTGAAGAAAGCAATCTCATCTACTGACACCAAAGAAATAAAAAAAATTTTTTTTAAGTAACGCAGTGAGATACAGCTACAGCAACATGGGAGCAGAAGACAACTAGTAATTCCCAAAAGGAAGTAAGAATGACTCTCAACATGGGTGAACCTGTTTTTGGACAAAGACCACACCTAATGAGGCAGAAAGCAAGAGCTTATTTTCTTCCTCCTGGAATATGGAATACAAAAATGGAGATGGTAAGAACCATGACTTGAAATTCTAGGAAATAGGGGCGCCTGGGTGGCTCAGTTGGTTAAGCGACTGCCTTCGGCTCAGGTCATGATCCTGGAGTCCCAGGATCGAGTCCCGCATCGGGCTGCCTGCTCGGCAGGGAGTCTGCTTCTCCCTGTGACCCTCCCCCCCCCCGGTGCTCTCTCTTTCTCATTCTCTCTCCCAAATAAATAAAATCTTTAAAAAAAAAAAAAAGAAAGAAAGAAATTCTAGGAAATAAACTAAGACAAGAACTCCTGGCCCATTTTTAGTACTCTTACATCTCCTACAGTCATTTTCCTTCTGTTCACCTTTAGAATACGGACAAATCCTTTTTGTAAAGTTGCAGTTTGTATCTGTCACACTGAGCAGAACCAAGAGAACAAAAGGTGTCCACATAGTCCAGCTGAAGCAAGAACAATGCATCCCTGAAGTCCAAGGGGAAGATTAGCTTAGCAGGACAAGCGTGGTCGATGCCCCCACCCGTGGACTCTCCCTGGAAGGCCAAATGTGGTGCTAGACAGTCATTCTATTTCCATAAGGGAGCAGGTTTCCTTAGAGCAAGATTACAGGTATCTCCTGGAATTTTTACACCTTTCAATTACACAGCAACCGATGTCTATAACTAACCCAACTCTCTTACTTAGCATTCTCACTATTTCTTCTTTTCCAGGAACCTGAAACTTGGATTAGAAACAATATAAAACATTAGCTTGAACAGGGTTCTAGTCAACTGCCTAGTCCAAGGGCCAGCAAATTACAGTCCACAGGCCAAGTAGGGTCTGCCACCCATTTCTGTCCAAATTGGGCTACTACCTGTTTATGTAAGTAAGCTTTTATTGGAACACTGTATGCCAATTCAATTACATATTGTTCATAGCTGCTTTCAACCTCCAAGGGCAAAACAGTAATTGCAACAGAAACCATGTGATCTGCAAAGCCGAAAATATTTACTATTTGGCCCTTTACACATAAAATTTGCCAATCTTTGCTGTAGTCTAAAGGTTCTCAACCTTCTTCTTTTTACCTCAACATCATTCTCATGTTGATACGCTCACATGCTGAATCACTAACAGTCAAATTTCCGTATTTTATAGGCGAGTAAATCTAGACCCTTTATTTAAACCGTAACTAGAAAAAACAATCAGGGTAATGTTCGAGACCTCTGAAAGTGAGCATATTAGCCCTACAGAGTAAAACTACCAAACTGAGGAACCAAGCAAAATATTCAGAGAGAGGCCCTACGCCAGGTTGTCTGGAAAATAATTTGTAGTCATTGTTTTAACAATCTCTCACATGGGGTGCCTGGGTGGCTCAGTCTATTAAGCTTTGGACTCTTGATTTCAGCCATGGAGCCTGCTTGAGATCCTCCTACTCTCTCTCCCTTTCCCTCTGTCCCACCCCCAAAATAATAAATAATCTCTCACGTATATGGGCCCCTGGACAGGTTCTCCCTAAAATGAACTCTGTATTTTGTTTAGGAAGTGTAGGGCACATTGACCATTTGCCCTATCTTACAACTGAATTTCTCCTTCCTGTCTTTGGATATCAATCATAGTATGAGTCCTAACAGAAGACAGGGCTCTGCCTCCCAATATGGAAACTATAAAAGGTAGATCCTTGATTCTCTATCATCCTGGGCAGCCTGGAAGAGGACAAGTGGTCTGAGCTCAGCCAACCGAATGTTCCCATCATGACTTAGAATCAGAGGAAATGATACCCCATTTCTTTCCCAAGAATCTCGACCCTCTTTTAAAAAAGTAAAACCTTCAAAAATAAAAATAAATAAGTGAAACTTTCTAAACTGGTGAAGATCAGTTGCTAAATAGGTGAAATTTAGGGGAAGAAACGTCAAAGAAAAGGAGAAAGTCCACTCACCAATCCCTCTTTTGCCTTCCACAGACATATGTAACAGTTGTGCTGACTGAGGTCACCATACTCACCGCAATGGTGCAGAGGAAATGCAGGAATACGTTTCTTTGTGGGGCTCTGAGTTAGACTGCGTGAGGCAAGGCAAGACACTCGCAGAAGGTTTGAGTCCCAATTATCATTACAGTTATTCTCAGGTGGCAAAGGCAGCACATACACACACAGGGCAGGAGGCCGTCTGGGAGGTGGGAGGGAGCTCCAGAAAACCATGTTGCTGTACCTGAGTTTGCAGGAGCTGTACCTGAGAGTCAGTGGTGACTTCTTGAGAATTGATAGGGTCAAAAGTCAACACCTGCAGTGCCGCAGACCAAGAAGGCCGTGAGATTCCCCAAGAGTCTTCAGGGTCACAGGACTTCCAGGCAAACTCCAGACAACCGGGCTGAGATTATCAGAGAAAGTTTTCCTGACCGTTGTACCTCCACCTTTCTAAGGATTATGTAAGCCTCTAATTCCTGTATTAAAATCGCTTCATACTTGAAATGCATAGCATGGCTTCTGTTCTGACTGAAACACAGACTGACTGATAAAACTCAAATAATCCGAGCACTATTGAAGATCTTAACAGAGACTTCATTTTACTTCAACAAGCTATCATTTTTACATTGGTTTTCTCCTTTAATCCAACTCCAAGTCTTCCTTTTTTTTTTTTTTTTTTACAGATGTGAAAACCAAGACTAACGAAAGTTTTTACTAAAAAAACCAGATTTAAACTCAGGCCTACCAAACACCAAGTACAGCACTCTTACATTTATTTAGGAAGCAACTGTAGTAACATACCCTCTGATTTCCTATATAAAATATTAGAGGGCAACCATGACTTCGTTGATGATTAGGTAAGAAGATCACTTATTCATGGCACCTACTAAATCATGCAGGCAGAATCACTAAGTATAGGTTGCAATCTGGGGGTGTACAAGGCACATACTCTCACTGAATTACACTGTCTTAATTGACTTAGTTAACATTTTTAAAATGGTGTTATATATAAGTATTAGAGTTCCATCTTTCAAAAAAGAGGAGAAAATATCAAAAGATCAAGGATAGAGGACACATTTCGCCATAGCTAAAACAGCTAAAGATAAACAGCATTTGACCAGAGAGGAACAAAATCCCTCCTACTGAAGGAGTGGCAGCCTCAGAGCATCCCTGGAGCACAGCTCCACCAGCAGCTGGGGGCCTGCCCGAGGCCCCAGAGCAGCCCCGAATGCTGCGCTTCTCCAGCCTTACTCAGTTACATAATCTCTTACTTCCCTCTATGAACTACCGCAGTGCCTATCTTCCCAAAAGCATCTTAACGAACTGTCTCTTTATTCTTATGAGGAATAACTGAAGCATCAGAAACCAATAATAAGAGTTTCAGAAGGCGTGAACAGAGGAAATGAAAGGGAGAAAAATACAAGAAAATCTCCCAGAACTGAAGATGCATATTTCCACACTAAAGTGTCCACCAAATGCAAAGCACAATAAAAAGACCTAGGCTAATGAAATTTTAGAACACTGAGGAGGAATTGTTAAAATCCTCCAGGGAGCGGAAAAGGTCACATACAAAGGAATCAGAATGCCATCAGACTTTTCAACAGTAGAACTGGAAGCCAGAAAAACAACACAACACCACCACCAAAAATCTAAGGAAAATGAATTCAAGTCTAGAATTCTAGGCCCAACCAAATCATCAATCAAGTATAAGAATAAAGAATTTGTTCACACACACGAGCCTCAAAAAAATTTACCTTTAACACACTAGAAATGGTAGTGTTGAGCCGTACATTAATTCAAAAATATAAACATAAAAAATTATTTTTCCAGGGGCGCCTGGGTGACTCAGTCGTTAGGCGTCTGCCTTCGGCTCAGGTCATGATCTCAGGGTCCTAGGATCCAGCCCCGCATCAGGCTCCCTGCTCCGCGGGAAGCCTGCTTCTCCCTCTCCCACTCCCCCTGCCTGTGTTCTTTCTCTCACTGTCTCTCTCTGTCAAATAAATAAAATCTTTAAAAAAAAAAATTATTTTTCCAGAAAAATTTATCAAAACTGACCCACAGAGGGGCGCCTGCCTGGCTCAGTCAGAAAAGCATGCAACTCTTGATCTCGGGGTCATGAGTTCAAGCCCCATTTTGGGTGTAGAGATTAAACAAACTTAAAAAAAAATTACCCAGAGATTTCTAAAAAGCTAAATAGACCAATAATGGTAGAAGAAACTGAAAAATAAAGAGCAACCAGACCCAATGGCTTTGCAGACAAAAGTTCTTCCAACTTAGATTTAATACAGAGATTTTTTACACTGTCCCAGAAAACTTCACAACTCATTCTAGGAAGCCAGCATTTCATTAAAAAAAAAAAAAAAAAAAAAACCAGGATAGCACACATGCACACACAAGTACAAAGGAAAAAAACTATAATCTGATCTTTCTTAGGATCACAGATAAATCCTAAAATGAAATTCAATAATGTATTAAAAAGAACAAAGCATGAAGAAGGTTTTGAGACCCAGAATGCAAGGTTGGTTCAGCACTAGAAATCTATCAATACAATACATTAAGAGATTAAAGAAGGGGTCTCATAGATCACCTCAACAGATGCAGAAAAAACCTTTGATAAAATAAAAAACCCAAATCAAAAAACAATTTTCCTTGCTAAAAAGCAGTAACTATCAGAAACCTATAGCAAACACCGTATTTAATGGCAAAACATTAAAAGAACACTCGTTAAAACTCAGAACAAGATGACAAGATACAGATGCCTTTCGCCACCCCTATTCTTCAACATCATACTGGAGGACTTGACAGTGAAAGCCTCCGAGACAAGTAGAAAAAAAAGAAATGAGAACTATAAATACCAGAACAGAAGACTCTGCAGGTGTGACTAACCAGAAAATCTAAAGTACCAAACTATTAAAACAATGTTCAAAAAACCAGCTATATATAATTCAATTATATTTTTAAAAAGCTTTTCTATAATAGACCAATAACAAATGTGAGAATGTAGTAAGATAAAAAACTATGCCATCTACAGTGACAAATATAAAATATTTAAGAATAAAACAAAAAACTACATAAAGAAAATTTTACTGGGGCGCCTGGGTGGCTCAGTTGGTTAAGCGTCTGAGCTCTTGATTTCAGCTCAGGTCATGATCTCAGGGTCTGGAGATGGAGCCCTGCATGGAGCTACCCCTCCCAACCTCCCTGGGGCACAGGCTCTCTCTCTGAAATAAATAAATCCTTAAAAAAAAAAAAAAAATTTACTTAATGTAAGTTCCATAAGGGTACGGATCTCTAGTATATTCACTATGTACCCCAGCCTCTTAGATTAGTGCCCAGCACAGAACAGGTACTCAATGAACACTTGGTAGAGATGACTGACAAAAAAGAAAAGCTTGACAGGATTAACTCCTGTTAATATTGTAAAAATATCAAACACTCTCAAATTATGTAAATAAACTCAATGCAATCTCAATAAAATTCCAGTAGAATTCTTTATAGAACGTGACTGATGATTCTGAAGTACACTTTTTTAAACACACAGACTAATCAAGAAACTTCTGAAAAAGAACATGCCATCATATATACATAACATATGCCCCTACATACCCGCATATATATGTACACACACTATGAAATAGTAATTCTAAAAAACTGTTAATGGGAACTTAATATATTACGAAGATGGAAAAGACGGGAGAATTCAATAAGTCGTATTAGAACTGTTATAGGTCCCAGAAGCACACAACACCCAAAACAAAACTCCATATGGAATTAAAGCTAGATATAAAAAAGCACAGAATCATAAAATGTTAAAAGCACAGAGGAACTCTTGACATAGAGACACCATTACAAAAAGAAAAAAAAAACTTACAAAAAGAAGTGACATATTTCAGAGTAAAAATTTTAAACTTCCTTATAGTGAAAAGTTTAAAACAAAGTTATTTATAGGACAAGCACAATTTTTAAAAAGGGGTTAATAATCCTGATAAAATATACAAAGAATGAAAAATATATAAATAATGACAAAGAGATCAACCACCCAATAAAAAAAAGCCAAATGATATAAACATGCAATTCACAGACAATATATGAAAAAATGCCTAATTTCTCTGTAGATCAGGAAAATATAGCAACATTATGGCCATTCTGTCCCAAGATGAACAAAAATTAAAAAGATTCTTAGAAAGGGCATGGGAAATGGGGTACTCCCACACACTACTGAGGGAGGATAAAGTGGTACCAACTTTTTTTTAAGGACAACTCTCAATAGCTATCAAAATGTTAAATATATGTAACTTGCAACACAGTATTTCCACTTCTAGAGGTATGTATCCTCCAGGAAACTGCATAAGCACACTAACTTGTGTCGACAGCTGTTTAGCACAGTATTTTCCACAGTAGTTTAAAAGCAGAAATAACTGAAATGGCCATCAATAAAAACATGATTAGGGCGCCTGGGTGGCTCAGTTGGTTAAGCGACTGCCTTCAGCTCAGGTCATGATCCCAGGGTCCTGGGATCGAGTCCCGCATCGGGCTCCCTGCTCCGCGGGGAGCCTGCTTCTCCCTCTCCCACTCCCCCTGCTTGTGTTCCCTCTCTCGCTGTGTCTCTCTCTGTCAAATAAATAAATAAAATCTTTAAAAAAAAAAAAAAAACATGATTAAATGCTCAACAGCAGACCCATAAAACTCTCACCTATTGACATGGAAGATCCCCAGGACCTACTTTTTTTTAAGGTTTTATTTATTTATTTGAAAGAGAGAGAACGAGAGCACGCGCACAGGGGGCGGAGCAGAGGGAGAGGGAGAAGCAGACTCCCCGCCGAGCAGGGAGCCCCATGCGGAGCTCGATCCCGAGGCCCTGAGATCATGACCTGAGCCGAAGTCAAATGCTTAACTGAATGAGCCACCCAGGTGCCCCCCCCCAACCCTCAGGACCTACTTTTAAGTGAACAAGGCGAACTGCAGAACACTACATGATTCTGTTGGTACCATAAAAGTCCACAAAGCTAAAAATGTTCAATTTACATATGCACAGGAAAGGGTACAAAAGGATTCATAAGGAAAATATTTCATACTTTAACTCACTCATTTGTCAGATTACTTGTTGAACGTATGCAATGTGCCAGGAACTTGGAATAAGTGGCAAGTAAAACGGGCAGCAATCCTGTCTTCATGGGGCTTACAGACTAGGGGGAAGATTTTTTTTAAGAAAAAAGAAGCAAATAAAATAAAATTACAAGCTGGGATAAATGTTCTGAAGAAAACAAGGCAGAACAAAAGGGACAACAACAGGAGGTGGACAAGCCTTAGACGAGAAGGCCTCCTGGGGCGCCTGAGGCCCCGCGAAGGAGCGGCCAGCCCCCACCGGAGGGCGGGAACAGGGCTCCCAGAGCAGAGCAGGGGACAGTGTGTTCGGTGAGGCCCCAGGAGCCGGGTCACACAGAACGCACAAACCTTGCGAGGATTTTGGCTTGGGTCTAAGAGCCAGGGAACCAGGTGCCTGCGAGGAAACGGCAGGGAAACCTCCAAAACATCAAGGATAAAGCCTACCTAATCGTCTACAACAGCAGTCCTCAAACTTTCTGGACTCAAATTCACCAAGGACACCGAAACGCTTTTCCTGAGGTGAGCCGTATTCGCGGACATTTACCGTCTTACAAATGAGAAACTAGTAGCTTGAAAGGACACGCCAGCAGCCATCCGTGTAACGTCCTCACGTCCCACAGCCCGTGGAATCGCCACCGCACGCGGTGTCTGCCCTAACGAAGACAGCCTTGGGCCGGGAGCTCCCGGACCACACGACTCTGACCCCAGAAAGTACCGAGTCGGGTGCACCGTGCATTTTCAGTTTTTACCTAGAAAGCCTCCCCTCGACCAAGCGAAAAAATCACCCGACAGAAAGGCGGGGGGGAGCAAACCGTACTGCCCAAAGTGACATTTCTGCGCTTAGTCTCTGCGGTTTCTTCCACTTTGCCAGAGAAACGTTGTAACATTCAGACCACAGTTCTGCGCAGGGCGACTGCAACGTATTCCCAAGGAAGCGTGACTCAAGACGACCTCGAGAGCGGACACTGGAATGATGCTTCGCTAGTGCCTACCAAATGCTCTGGTCGACGATACTTTGCCATCCAAGGGGCTCCTTTACCAGAGCTGCCGCGCAACCATCAAAGTCACTTTCAAGCATTCTTCCGTATTTAAGATAAAAAAAAACACAAAACCCACCTCAATCGACAAAATGTAATCTCACCAGTGATTTTTACCCGGAATTTGTTAGGTGCCCCGTCAAAATCACTGATGCTTGCGAAACCAGAAGAAACCACGCAAGGGAACGGACTCAGTACCTAAAGGTATCTTGCCCCGTTCGGTCTCTGCGAACCGCTGATGAAGCACCAACAGACGTTCACCGGACCAGTGAGGGGTTCACGTAGCAGCAGACCCACGACTGGGGGCTCTTCCCTAAGGATTCCTACTTTCCGAAATGCCGCACTGCCCCACACTCCTGCACAATGGGGCTCGCTCCCCCAGCGGCGTTTCTGCCTCGGGCCGGGAGCCCACCTAAGCTGGTCAGAGGACCCTCCCACAAACCCCGCTCGCCCGCACGACCGGTCTGAGCGGGTCGCGGCCCCGCAGGCCACAGCCTCGCCGCCCGGGGCCCGCCGCCGTGCCGAGGGGCCCACGGCTACATGCAGGCGTGCCCCGGCACCGAGGCTCGCGGGCCACCGCGCCGCGGAGACCGACGCGGGAGGCAGGACGACGCGAGCCGAGGGAGCCCCGGCCCGTCCCCCCGCGCGGGGCGGCTCACGTACCTCCGGCGCCGGCTCCTCCGCCCGCTCCCAGGGCGGCCGCCATGGTGCTCGCGGGCCCGGCCTTCAGGGTCGCCCCGCCAAGCCGGCCGGTGGGCCGCCGGCCGGCCGGAGCCCGGGAACGCGCGGCGGAGGACGGGGGGCTGGGGGCCGGGACCGGGAACAGGGGGGAGGCGGCCGGCGTTCTCGGGCACTCCGGCCCGGCTCCTCCGCAGGAAGAAAACAACAGACTATCGCAACATGGCCGCCGGCCCGCCCGCCGCCGCGGTGCACGCCGGGATGATGGCGACCGGCAGGGCGGGCGCGGACCGCCTCCGCGGCGCGGCGGCTCCGGGCCGCCTCCAGGGACGCAGGGCAAGCGCGGAGGGCGAGCAGGCGCGCAGCCGCCGCGCTCGACTCCGGCAGCCGCAGGGTCTGCAGCGGTGTCGGGAGCGGTTGCCGGCCGTAGTCCGGTCCCGGGTCCTGTCGTACGGCGCTTTGCGGCAGTTGGCGCCGCGCTTTCCGGCCGGCGGCCTGCGGGGCGGTGGGCGGGGCCGGCGCCGCCGCCAGGGCCGGGGCGGGGCGTACTCCGAGAGGCGAGGCCCGCGTCGGGAGACGGGCTGTAGGTGCTGAGCCGCGCAGCGCCGAAGTCAGTGGGAGTTTGCACTTCTGAGCAGCGAGAAAGGCCAGAAAACGAGGTGCTAGTGAGTGACGTCAAGGAAAGGACACGGGGCTTGGGGAGCCTTGTGTGCTTGTTGGCAGTTGGGGTGTGGGGGCTGTGGATGCAGTGGGGTCGTAGAGTACACACGAGCTGCAAACCTGGACTCAGTGACAGCGAAGGTGGGGCCTTACGGGGGAAGGAAAGAAAGGGCCGTCGGGGTAGAAAGAGGAGGCTGAGCAGAGACTCCGAGACGTCAGAGGACTTCCTAGGGACCGAGAACTGCCAGCAGAGCGTACTGGAGGAGGAAGGAGGAAGTAAGCCGTGAGCTGCAAAGGGGACAGGGGCCAGATGCATCCAGGAATTTGGGGCATTTTCCTGAAGCTGTAGGGCGTATGAGAAGGCTCTAACAACAGAAGTTACATGATAAAATTTGTGTTTTAGGAAGACGGCTCCGACAGCAGGAGAGCCGATGGGCAGCATGGAGAGGTAAGACACCCTTAGGAAACGGCCGCCGCAGTCCAGGCAGCAGGTGGCTTCCTGCATGGGAAGGTGGACATGTGACAAAACCTTAGTGGTAGACTACATGAACTATAAAATTCTTTGAACTTTTACATACGTTTGAAGTTTTTCATAATAAAATGTTTGAAAAAAATAAGCTTTCCTGGATTAATAACTAATGTAAGTAATTCTCATCTAAAAGATAAAAACCAAAGAACAATTTTAAAAGTTATTTTGATTCACCTGCATGTAATCACTGCAAAAAATAATAACCATAAGCTTGGTAAGCACCCGGCATAACTAAGTCTCCGTCAGAAAGCACATCAGCACATCCGGATTTCAAATGGCTTGAAGCTCTAATCACCTTGCATTACTTTTTGAACTGTGGAGGATGGAATTCCTAACTCAGAAAATGTTTTTCAGGTTGGTTTCACTGGTGATCTAATACTCCACACACACACATCCTGGTGATCTTGAGAAGGATGATTCAAAAAACCAAATACCCAAAGATGAAACAATCTCATAGATACTTTGTAGCCAGGTTATAATTGAGGAAAGACCTCCATCTCAGTTATGAATGACCTAAAAATGAATTTCTCTAGGACACACATCTCTACATTTTTTCATAAGACACCCACTGGAAAAACTTGAACATGGACACCGAATATTTGAAGATGTTGATAAATTACTGTGAGTAAAGGTTTAACAAACCCCTTTTCTTCTCAACAGACAGATTTCACTTTGGGTTGACTTTTTAGCTTGTCCTAGAAACCTAATGGAGTCAGAATGTCAGCTGCATTATAAAACATCATTGGTCCTGTTAAAGATGCACTCTGGCTGGTACACTTTTTCTGGCTGAAGAAAACAGAATGATCTTTAAACATCTGTCAGGAAGCCAGACCTTTAGGCTCTGTTTTAACTGAGTTTGGGGCTCTAAAAGATAAACTCAGGTAACTATTATGAGATGTATCACTTCCCACGGTCTGAGACTGCTGAGCCAGGGCCACTCCTACTCCATCTTACCCTGAGTGACAGCTGGGGAGTCACGAGCAGCTCTGCCAGGAGCTCATGCATGCCTATATGGACTGCAGGGAGGAGCACCTGATAATGCCCTGCCCCCAACATGTTTCTTCTCTATCCTCTTAAATGAAGCTGCTGCCAGGTGTGGCATTACAGGAGTGTAAATGGTTAAACCTAAGAAGACCTCCTAGTGGGCACTTACAATTTCATACATCTCCCACTGAAAATCTTACAAGTTCAGCTTTGTTTTTAGTTAAAAGTGAATATAGAAGCTTTCCTCTTATGTTAATAGGGACTGAAAAGTCGAGGGCCCCTCCCTCCTGCTCTAAAACAGATTTTGCAGAAAAAAATTTGTTGGGTTGCTGGATTTTAGAAATTAAATCTCCAGGGGATCAAAAGAGAAGGGTGGGGGGGAGGAGAAAAGGCCTAAGCTGTAAGTCGTGAGCATATAAGAAAGGTTAGGTTTCTCCGAGGGAAGGTACCCTGTTGGCACTGCTAATAAGAAATAAGTTCTTAGTCCTCTGGTGGGGTGAAAGAGTATGAACATGAGGCTCCCAGATTAAGCCAGAGATCCTGGAAAGGCTTCCTCAAATTATGCTTCCATGTTTTTCACGGTTTAAGATCAACCAACTGTGAACTTACAATCAGAGATCACGAAATACAAGGGAAGAAACCACTGTAATTGAGAGTTGGAAAAATAAAAACTGTAGATTGTACTTCCAAGGACCTCAGATATTAAAATTAACAGGAACAAAAAATATAAACTGTTTAAAGAAATGAGTGAAAGTGAGAAACCAAGAGGAGACCCCACAGTGACCACAGAGCCGTGTGGCTGTCCTTTTCCTCCCAGCCTTCTCCTCAAACAGTCTTGTCCTGAAGCCATTAGGTGACACTGGTGGTGACATGGCAGGGGCGGGGGAGGTGGAGACAGCCGTGCTGACCCAGATCTGAGTATCAGACCCCATGCCCCATGAGAGGGCTGCCCAGCATGGGAAGTGAGATCAAAAGGGTGAAGAGTATGTCCTTGTTTATTGGCAGGCCAGGGTAAGGAGTCACCTGAGCAGAATAAGGAGGGCCTCGGCCCATGGGACTAGTGCAACACGGAGAGTCCCAGCCTGGGCAGGATACCAGGACATCACCCTGCGTGGGCCCATAGAATTTACTCTATGTTAAACTTTTCTATGAGTTTTGTATTGCTTTGAAACAAACAAACAAAAAACATTAAAAAACAGGAAAGGACCAAAGAGAGCATTGTTTAAAAATGTACTTGCTGAATTGTGGTGATGGTCATGGTATCACAGGTGTGCACATGTCCAAACTCATCCAGTCGTGTACATTGAATATGTGCAAGTTTTTGTGTATCAATCATACCTCCATAAAACTATGACAAAATGAACTGTTGGAGTAAAATCCCAACAGAAAGGTTAAATAGGTGAGACCCAGTTGAGGGAATTTTAGAGTTGAGGACAGGCAGGAATGGATTGCCCAGAATGGACCGCAAAGAGGAAAGGCATGGAACAGTGTGACTGAGGCGTTTTGCAACCGGGAGGGCAGAACAAGAATGTCAGACTGGAGGTGCACAGAAGAGAACAAAGACCATGGAAGAGAGGCAGTATCTGTGAAGATGACTCCTGAGAATTTTCAAGAACCAATGAAAGACATCAGTCCACAAATACAGGAAGCATGATGAACATCAGGTAAGCAAAGTTAAGAGAAATCTACACCTAGATGCATGTGATGCAACTAAAAAATATGTCCAAGAAAGAGAAGACCTTAGAAGCAACGAAAAAGAACCTGCCACATCTGGTCATGCCGGAGCAGCTGGGGCAGACTCCCTGCACATGTTACAGCAGGAAAGCTGGACAAATGTGAAACGCGCTGTTTTCTGGCATTGGACAAACGCAGTGCTGGACCGCGGTCACCAAGACAGAGGAAACCACCACAGCGGGCCTTACCGTCCAGCTTTCTCCCGGGAAGCACTTTCTGGACCTTGGAGGAGGAGGGGAAACTCAAGTAAAACCCAACGATCACAATGACTTGAGAGATCAGAGTTTCGAGGGGCTGATGGGGGCATTTGTGGGGCTCAGTGCTGGAGGTGATGGAGCTACATCGAGAAGGAGCCCCAGAAATCTGCATGGGGTCACTTGGAATGTCGTTCCAGGTGAAACCCCATGAGGATGGGAAAAGTACAAGAAGAGTCAGCTGTAAGTGGAAAAATTCGCAGAGTTCACACCACTGTCCGCATGACCTCCACGGACGTGTTCAGAGCTCCTGAGGTATGTGCATCCCACTTTAGATATGGCTGCTTCTCCAGTCCCTAGGCCAGCATTTCTCAAGGCACCATCAAGCTTAGAAATTCGCTTTAAAATCACTTTTGGGGGGTGCCTGGGTGGCTCAGTCCGTTAAGCGTCTGCCTTCGGCTCAGGTCATGGTCTTAGGATTGAGTCCCAAATCGGGCTCCCTGCTCCACAGGGAGCCTGCTTGTCTCTCTTCCTCTGCCACTCCCCCTGCTCATGCTCGCTCTCTCTCTCTCTCTGTCAAATAAGTAGATAAAAATCTTTAAAATAAGTAAAATCACGTTTGGGTCCTTGTTAAAAGGCAGATTCCTAGGTTTCGTGCCAGTTTTATCAAGTTTTGATTTCTGGAAGTTGGGTCAGGAAATCACTTCCCAGGTGCCTTGTATAATCACCAGAGTATACAACCACCTCCGTGGATGTTTCAAGTTGTGAAATGTTAGCTTATCCGAATTAGCTTTCTCTTGCAGCTCCTATTGTGGAACTCTATAACGAATTCCCGTTTTCCAGGGGAGGAGCTTTGTGCTTCCTTGATTTTACAGTTTCAAGCTCAGGAATCTGGGGGGATGAGGTCTTTAGGAATATTCTGCTCTGTGGCAACCCCAGGGTGGGTGTCAGTGCTAAGGGCATGAGTGGCATGGGGGCGGGTGCGGGAAGGAGGCTCTCCAGGCGTAGCTGTGGAGCACGCGGTGAGGTCTAGCCTTGCATGTGTGTAGTCAGGTGTGTACCTAGCTGGCTGTGGTACCAGGCACTGCTGAGCCCCCGGAGAGTCCCTCAGAACACAGACTGCTTCAGGCCAAGGCAGAAAAGCTGAGGAGCCACACTTTGTATTTAAATAGCCCTGTTTCCCCAGGAGCTCAGAATCCCCCTTTATCCCCACACACCACCTATGGGGAGGCAGTGAAGTAGCCTCACCTTGCCAGTGAGAAAGCTAGCTGGCCCAGATCACATGATGCCGTCCCCTCTGTGAGAGCCCGCCCTCCCCACCCTGCTGGGTGCCCTGTGGTAGCAGTGGGGTAGGGCCCTGCCTCTCCCGGGACCTCAGTACAACAGGACAAACCCATCTTTCCCCACGAGTGCACCTGCACATGCACCCAGCCACCCCCCCACACACACTTTGGCCTAAACCCTCACAAGCTCAGGCATCCCCAAGGTGGTCCTTTTGAGGGATTAATCGCTGAGACTTACATATTCACCCGGTCCTTCTCAGTTATTACTTTCTGTAATCGTTCTTTTTATGGTGCTTTCTTTTCTTAGCCTGTTTTTCTCTCATTATTAAGAACATTTGCTTTACAAAGGTATTAGAAGGATGTCATCCTAAGGTGCCCTAAAAGTAAAATATCCTATATGAGTTGGAGGATTTTAGATGTAAAGAGGTTACATAATGCATTTAGTGCTGACAAGTGGGATAACCAGCGAGACGTCAAAGACACACCTGCACAATCTACCGTGGGGTGGTGCGTGAACCCAAGGTCCCGAGCCTCATCACTTGCTTAAATTTCAGGGGCATCGAAGTATAAGCATAAGATGGAAACCGATAAGTTGATGACAGAGCAACAGTAAGTTTGATTCTCATTTCTAGCATAGGATCAGAGCTCCACATCAGAGACAGCCCCACTTCTTGAGTACAAGTGTGCGAAGGAAACCTCCAGCACCCCAGGATGTTTCTTTTGCTAACAGTGACTTACCGTGTGACACTTGAGGTCCCTGGTATTAACTCCGGTAAGATACTTTTTGCAATCGTGTTTCAGAAGTATGTCAACCTAATCCAGTCAAGAAATGGGCAGAAGACATGAACAGACATTTTTCCAAAGAAGACATATGAATGGCCAACAGACACATGAAAAAATGTTCCATGTCACTCAGCATCAGGGAAATACAAATCAAAACCACAGTGAGATACGACCTCTCACCAGTCAGAATGGCTAAAATTAACAAGTCAGGAAACAACAGATGTTGGCGGGGATGCAGAGAAAGGGGAACCCTCCTACACCGTTGGTGGGAATGCAAGCTGGTGCAGCCACTCTGGAAAACAGTATGGTGGTTCCTTAAGAAGTTAAAAATAGAACTACCCTACGACCCAGCAATCACACTATTAGGTATTTACCCAAAGGATACAAACGTAGTGAGTGATTCAAAGGGGCACCTGCATCCCAGTGTTCATAGCAGCAATGTCCACAATAGCCAAACTATGGAAAGAGCCTGGATGTCCACCGACGACAGATGAATCAATAAAGAAGATGTGGTACACACACACACACACACACACACACAATGGAATACTACTCAGACATCAAAAAGAATGAAATCTTACCATTTGCAATGACATGGATGGAACTAGAGGGTATTATGCTAAGCAAAATAAGTCAATCAGAGAAAGAATTATATGATTTCAATCATATGTGGAATTTAAGAAACAAAACAGAGGATCACGGGGTAAGGAAAGAAAAATACAATAAGATGAAATCAGAGAGGGAGACAAACCATAAGAGACTCTTAACTCTGGCAGCTGCCCTGCAAGCTTCTTGCCTTTTCCCTTTGCTGTTTTACAAATGGGAAGCAGGGAGAGGAACCGTCACGGATGTGCCAAGGACAGAGAACAAGGCAAAGCTCCTCACTTCGTGTGCAGTCCGCCCAGGGGATAGCTCCTGTCTGATCACTTCTGGGTTTTGGAGAGTCATGTGAAATCCCTGCATAATACTAATAGCAATGCTGGGAATTGTGTAAAAGCAAATAAAATTGTACTTCTGAAAGCAGCAACGTTAAATCATCTTTTATATCTTCTGTCCGCTTGGGAATATAACTGATCTTTCATTGTTTGTCTGTTGCACATTTGCTCCTAATGAGTTCAAGCGCCCACCTTCTCCTTGCTAGCATTGTTTTATTTTTCTGAGTCCAAATTATTTGGGCTATCCAGACACTCCTGATTCGTACTTCACTCTCCATTATGCCGGCTCACAAGTAGTTACTCATGTGGCCCTCCTTGCCTTTGGTTGCTTTCCCTCAGGATCAATATGTCACATCCCAAAGCTGACTCTGTTGCTCTAATAACCATAAATTTAATTCTTCAAGTATCGACTATTTATTAGATAAAGAAATCTGGCCATCGATTATTGCAACTAAACATTAAGCTGTTGTTTGTCATCTTGACTAATGACAAATCTCATGAGGCCATGCCTCCACGGAGCCCGGAACGTTTTTTGGGAGCCTTCTATGGTGTCTAGCCCCACGGCAGTCACTTTCATGTCTGGACCTTAGCTTCCTTATTTATGGGTGAAGGGCAGGGGCTAATGTGTCCTAAGGCATTTAGCTATGTACCAGGGGCTCATAAGTACACTGTGGAGTTCCTGTAGCTTCGAAAACTTGAGGAAGGATCAATGTCATACAGAGGTTTTAAAAGGAGAAATCCTTTGCGCTATTCCTTCTACAATACTAGGATTGTGGTACAAAGTGCAAGATGGGCTGAAACGGAGGCCATGTGAAAATCAAGGACTTGACCAAGGTCACAGAAACTACAAGGATCTGAGCCAGGACTGATACCCTGTGTGGTAGACATTTATTCTAACGAGTTGGGGAGAATCACCTTCCTCTTTGGGGAATTGATCTCTCCCACCCCTACCCCAATCTGTGGCTAGTGGGGGCCCTGGGGTGCTGTCTCCCAGCCTTAGTAGTTGGCTGGGGAATGGCCTGAGCCCATGGTAGAATCTGTTCAGCACACTCCCTCCCACTACCCCCATCTTCTGAGACTGCACAGAGAGATGGACATGTAACCTAAGCCAGGGGTCCTCAGGACACTGTGCACCACAGCTGGGGGAAGGGGCTTCCTTTCAGGCAGTGAGGTTGGGAGAGTGGGGCCTGAAAGGTACCAGTGGGCCATGCCCCTCCTCCAGGAGAACGCTGGGCTCAGAAGATGAGAACGAAGAGGCAACAATGAGAGAGTCTGAAAATAACCTCTTGCAACTTCAAAGGATGGAACTTTCACCAGCAGAAAATGAAAGGAAGGTGGGTCGCTGGTTTCTGAGTGGTAGATAAATACTTACCAGCTGTATGAAGTCTAAACAATCCTGTCCAAAGGCATTCACCAAATGTCTTTTCAACTTTTCATTTAACCACCTGCCATTTTAACATGCTACACAAAGTGCTGGGGATGATAACAGTCTAAGCCATCTCTGGCCAGAGGACTTTTAACGGGGCTTAAGTGATGAGGTAGGGCCGAATACGGAGCACCAGCAAGCAACAGAAGTAGCTGGAGGAGGGGGAGGCATTTTGAGAATAACGGCCTAGACAGATCGATCGGAGCAGGGTCCGAGTTTGTGGTGTAATCCACATCAAAGGGCATACAATTAAGCCATTGTTAATTTTCAAGTCCTCAATACTGAACCAGATGTCTGGGCAGTTCAAAGGTCTCCTTTTTAAAAAAGATCACGTATATATCAACTATTTCACTTGAACTGAAAACCATTTGTACAAACTTTTGCTGCTAGAGTTAGTGTTAACATTTTAAATAATTGGAACAGTGATTACTGAGATACCAAAGTTCTTATGCTGGGAAAGCCACTAGTAAATCTCATTGACCTATGTTGGAACTTGGGAAAAAATATCAATGTTTTGATAAGCATTTGCCTAATAGAATTATATCAATTCAGTGAGTAAGGAAAGATTAAAAAAAAAAAAGACTAAGAAGAAAACAGCATAAAGGCAGAGATTGATCAATTTGAGCTCATTAAAATTTGAAACTGCTCTGTATCTAAAGATACCATTGAAATGTGAGAAGGCAGGCCATAAACTAGGTAAAGATATTTGCACTTCTTAGGACTAACAGAGGATTAGTGTCCAGAATATACATGTATCTCTTACTAATCAATAATTATAAAACTCAATAAATAGTCCAATAGAAAAATGGGCAAAGGGTATAAATGCAGAGATTAAAGATGAAGAAACTCTGATAGGTAAGAATAGGAGAAGCTGCTAACCCTCACCTTGTGTAAGCGGTGCACAGACTGAAAGAAATTCACAGCTCTCTGATTGGTAGAAATTTAAAAACTGGACAATAGCAAATCTGGGGAGGATATGATAATGGTTGTAGCAAAAAACAGAACAAGAGGGGCGCCTGGGTGGCTCAGTCGGTTAAGCGACTGCCTTCGGCTCAGGTCATGATCCTGGAGTCCCGGGATCGAGTCCCGCATCGGGCTCCCTGCTCGGCGGGGAGCCTGCTTCTCCCTCTGACCCTCCCCCCTCTGATGTGCTCTCTCTCTCTCTCATTCTCTCTGTCTCAAATAAATAAATAAAATCTTAAAAAAAAAAAAACAGAACAAGCATTTTGGAGAGTAAGTTGGCAATATCTGATGAAGTTGAAGAGGAACATTCTCTTCTACCCAGTAATTGTACTGCTGGTTACATACCCTAAAGAAATTCTTACAGGGCGCCTGGGTGGCTCAGTCGGCTGAGCGTCTGACTCTTGGTTTAGGCTCAGGTCATGATCTCAGGGCCATGAGATGGAGCCTCGAGTTGGGCTCCATGCTGGGCATGGGGCCTGCTTAAGATTCTCTCTCTCCCTCTGCCCCCCTTTCTAAAAAAAAAAGGAAAGAAATAAAGAAATTATTGCACGTGTGCAATAAGATGTGAACCAGAATGCTCCTGCCGTATTATTATCACAAAAACAAACAAAATCCCCCGAACACAAAAACATAAAACAAGCACAATATCTAAATGCACAACAGTGGCAAAGAATGGATAGATTGTGATATATTCACAAGGTGAATTGGTGAACTAGAGCATGTGTTCCAAAATGGAGTGATCTCAAAACAGAGTTAAAAAAAAAAAAGATTCAAATATGACCACATCAAGCTAAAAAGCATCTGCACAGCAAAGGAAACCATCAACAAAATGAAAGGACAACTTACCAAATGGGAAAAAACAATTGCAAATCATATATCTGATAAAGGACTAATACCTAAAATATATAAACAACTATAACTCAATAGCAGAGAGAGAAAAAAAAAGAAAAAAGAAACCCACAAGTAATCTCATTAAAAGTGGGCAGAAGACATGAACAGACATTTCTCCAAAGAAGACATCCAGATGGCAACAGACACATGAAAAGATGCTCAAAATCACTCATCATCAGGGAAATACAAATCAAAGCTACAATGAGATACCACCTCACACCTGTCAGAATGGCTAATACCAAAAACACAAGAAACAGCAGGTGTTGGCAATGACACAGAGACAAGGGACCCCTCGTGCTCTGTTGGTGGGAATGCAAACCAGTGCAGCCTCTGTGGAAAACAGTATGGAGGTTCCTCAAGAAGTTAAAAACAGAACTTCCATGTGATCCAATAATTCCACTACTGGGTATTTATCTGAAGAAAATGAAAACACTAACTCAAAAAGGTATCAGCACCCCCATCAGCATTATTCACAATAGCCAAGATATGAAAACACACACACACACACACACACACACACAAAGAATGGAATATTATTTAGCTACAGAAAAGAATAAAATCTTTCCATTTGAGACAACATGGACAGACCTCAAAGGGGTCTATGCTCAGTGAAATAAGTGAGACAGAGAAAGACAAATACCATATGATCTCTTCTACAGTATCTTTTAAAACAGCAACAACAAGCTCATGGATACAGAGAACACATGGGTGGTTGCCAGGGGTGGGGGTGGAACATGGGAGAACTGGGTGAACTGTTGTGGGTTTGGTTTGGGTTTTTTTAGTTTAAATAAATTGAATAAATTTTTTAAAAGGTTAAAATATGTTTATGGAGTAAACTGTCATATAAAGCCAAAGTATAAAGGAGATACAAAAGCATGACAAATATTCTGGGTAGGGTACATCATGGCGAGGGACTGCATGGTGGATCACGAGGGAATTCCATGTTTTGTGCTAGGTTTGTTTCTAAAACAGCCTTTAAAACTTATTGTACATCTGAAAGATTACATAATAAATCAGGCTTCTCTGCATCTGTATTTGGTCATAGAATCATCATAGAATCCTCTGAGTTCTGTGGATTCCTTCCTATCACCGTATCTTAATTTCCACTGAGCAATTTTATTGGTAAATATTTGTCATTATAAACACTAAAAGCATCAAATTTATTAGTCTGAAATTTTTAACACTTGAAAATCAAAGAGGAATATTCTATTAAAAGTTGGGGTTTTTTAATTAAACATGGGAACAGAATGGAGACAACTCATCACACTGTTGATTTATCAGCTGGATGCTGATTTTTAAGATTAATTTGAGATGTATCTCCTCAAAAAAGAGATTTCATTGAATTAAAACTTCCTAAGAACATTCTTTAGGTTGGTTCGAGTTTTGCAGGAAGGTTGTCTTGTCCAGCTTACTTTTTAAATGAAAGATCCATGAAATCACCTTCCAAATCAAAAGTAACCCCAAACAGGAAATTAAGGTTTTTCTCTTGGGGAAACTGATCAAGAAAACATTGTCTTTAAAAAAAAAAAAAATTATGGCCCCGCACATCTACTGAGCAAGTGCTCCCGTGCCAAACACCTGCATAGGTATAAAAATGGAAAGTCAAAGAAGAACTTTTACGCCATCTAGAAGCCCCAAGTGCATGTGAAGACAAACAGCAGACAGATGAAGAAACGGCATGTCAGAGTTACGAGGGGCGTGTTGCAGAGCTCGGTGGAGCATGAGGGAGGCACCAACCCAACCATGACTCTCAGGGACAGCGGCAGGGGAACGGAGCTTTGCAGAAATTTCTAAGCACCTGGGGGGAGGGCAGGGCATTCCAGGGCGGTGTAAAGGTACAGTGGACAAAGTCATCATTTCTTAGCTCTGTGATTCAAGATTTTTTTCAATGCTTAAAAATAATGTATTGAAAGGAGGAACTGAGGTCTGCATGGTGGGGGTGTGAAAGTGATCACTCAGCCTCTCCTCCAGCGTTTTGAGCAACACCCCCCCCACACACGCCCCTCCCCCACATATACACATGCACATGCGTCTCGATGGAACCAAGTGTTGGGGTCTGCCTTCCTTAGGCTTCTGGGTCAGGGAGGAAGAGGCTTGGAGTATTTTTCTATCAGATAGTATACCTCCCGAATGGAATTCTAGTAAACCTAGTACTTGCCATCCTTTACATTTCTAGTGGACTTTTATGTGTGTGTGTCTCATACAGATTGACACCGCAAGAAACTGCCCGGCTGGTCTACCCTTAGAGGCATGGTCTACCAGATTTCTCCACTGTACAATATTTTTCCCTTTGTAATTAATAAGTATCTTGTGGGGAGATACTTTGAGACTATGTAAATAGTCTGTTTCTAATCAAACATCATCCACTAGTTTAGTGTTCATGATTTTTGCCTGAATTGATGATTATTATGTTGGGTGCCGGATGATGCTTTTATAACTTCATAATTCTACATGTATTACTTGTAATGCTACCATAAGGAAGAGCTTGCACTGCTTCCTGTTTATTTATTCAGTTATTTATTTGTGTCCAGATGGACTTGTGAATTTTTATTTTTTTCCCATAGACTATCACCTATTATTATCATTATTTCTTATGTTCAAATTGTCACAGATTTGCATATGGAAAACCCTTCTAGTTGGATCTGGTACCCTTTCGCCTTTAGCTTTAGAGCATGTTATGGAGCAAATTGTCCCCCCTCCACCCCTCCAAACTCATATGTTGAAACCCTAACCCCCAATGTGACAGTATTAGCAGATGGGCCTTTAGGAGCTGATTAGATTTAGATGAAGTCACGAGTTGGAGCCCGAGTGATGGGATTAATGCCCTTAGCAGAAGAGACTTGCTCTCCACGTGAACACACAAGAAGACGGCTGTCTGTAAGCCAGAAGAGGGCCCTCCCCAAGAACTGATCTGCCGGCTACTTCATCTCAAACTTCCAGCCTCCAGCCAGAACTGCGAGAAATGAGTGTTTGTTTTTCAAGCAGCGCCAGTAGGTGCTACCTTGTTATCAGAGCCCAAACTAAGAGTATATAGTCAAATTAGTGGTTCCCAAAATTACAAGGTCTTTTCTTGTCCACCCCCTTCCATGTTATGATGTTATATATTTGTAATACAGTTAGGTTCATTTGTTTCCGTCTGTATCTCATTAGAGTTCTTCCTCGGTTCCTATTGACTGACTGGCTTATGGGAAACATTCATTTGGTTCTGCAGCCAGAACTGTGCAAGGGGCATATTCAGGGAGATGTCCCTCCCACCCTGGCCCTCTGCTCCCACGACCCTTGCAAGTAACCCGGTTCTTTCGGCTCTGATTCCTCCTTCCTGGATTTAGTTTTTACACAAATGAGCAGATAATACATGTTTTCTTATTCTTATTTCTTACATGAAAGGAACTGCAACAACTAGACACACACAGGTTGTTTCATTCTTGTTTAAGATTTATTTATTTGAGAGAGAGAGAGAAAGAAAGAGAGAGAGCGCAAGCAGCAGTGGGGGGGAGCGGAGGGAGAGAAGCAAGACTCCCCACTGGGCAACGCGGGACTCGCTCCCAGGGCCCTGAGAATCACGACCTGAGCTGAAATCAAGAGTCAGATGCTCCACCACCTGAGCCACCCAGATGCCCCTCATTCTTTCTCTTTTGCTGGTGTCCTGTTATTTGGCGTCTGGGGCCTGTCAGCAGTGGCCTTCGTCCTCCTCGGGGAGGAGGAGGCCCCTGGGTCTGCTCCCTCAGCTCTGTTCACTGGCAGCGCCCGTTGGGAGCACAGAGGACCCTCGGAGACCTGAGGCTGCACTGAGCCATCCCTGGCCGGGCTCCTTTGCGTATGGATGCTCCAGACAGTAGAGTAAATACTGCAGAATAAATCCCATTATCTCGGAAGCTGTCCTGCAGAATGATAGAAACAGATGGTTATTAGGCAGTGCCAGGGAGGCCCTGCTTCTCAGCCTGGTCTGGACACACGTCTCCACAATCCCATGCTGTCGACATGGCATGTGGCCCGCAGGCATGCGCCCCACTTAAATGTGAAACCGCAGTGAAGTGTTCAAGGGAGGGCTGAAGGGAGTTGGTTATTGGAATCGTGATAAGCGCTTTTGAGGGGGCTCTTGGCGAAGTCCAAGTCCCCAGGGATGGGGTCAGGAGCGCAGAGCAAGGCCGGAGGCCCACTGGGCAGCACTAGGGCCAGCCGCCGCATGGGGAGTTTCCGTGCCATGCCGGAGGGGCTGGGCCCGTGCGGCGGCTGGGCTCCCAGGTGGTGCTAAGGTGCATCCTGGTAGGGTCCGTTGTCAGGCCTGAAGCCCAGGTGCTGACTCACCTAGTGGCAGGGAGCTGAAGCAACCTGCAGTCTCCCAGAAAGCCACAGCTGGTCTGGCCACGGGGTCCCTCCCCAGGCCCTGACGGCCCAGCAAGATGGAGAGCATGGGGTTCATCCTCTCTGCTGGGCCTGGACCATCACAGAGGAGAGGAGGAAGGGTCAGGCAATCCCAAGCCTCCTCTCAAGCATTAAGGGGAAATTTATAAAAACCGATCCTCTTTGACTCATTCCTACTTGATTTTATTTGACCTCATTGTAGATTTTCTTTTGTATAATAAATGAGAAAAATAAGATTTTTAAAAAATTTCTGTTTTAAAGTAATAGCAGTTAGAATCACACCGAAGGCAGTGAGATAGGAGAGTCAGGAAACCAGACCGGCCACAACTGTGGGGCCCTTAACAAGGCCTGTCCGTCCTCTGTGTCTCCCTGTGCTCGTGTGTAGGGTCCATAGACAGGACTGAGTGAGTTAATGCACTTAGACGGTCCCTGGCATTGGGTAAGTGTTGATCAGTGCTAGCAGTTTGATGGCTCCTCCCATCAGCAGACCAACCACACCCCCATCACCACTAACAGGAACACGGCTACCATCACCATCACCCCCACCACCATCATCACCACCCAGCTGTTGCTAGCTGAGTGTAGACACTCTGAATTAGTCTGGCAGCGTTCAGATGACAATGAAGTCCAAACAGCTGGTTAATACCAGGTAATGGATCCGAATCCGGGTCTGACTCAAGTGCTCTCTCCGTGGTACCGGTGATTCCCTTGGGGTGGGAGCTGGGGCTGATTTAAAATACAAACTCTTGGGCCCTGCTAGCAGACCCTACCTCAGTAAGTCTGGGGTGGTGTCCAGGAATCTGTATATTTAATAAGCACAACAAGTGATTCTGCCGCAGGTTCCTCAGGCCCACACTTTGAGAATCATCGTGCCACCCCAAACCTTGGGCTGGGGGATATGGGTGAGACCCCAGAACCATGTCCCAAGCTCCTCCCCCCTTACCAGATACAGTGTAAAGCTTGTCACTCATTAATTCTAATTTATAGAAAATAGATAAGAAATGAGCCCCTCCATCCATTCCTTGACCCGACATTCCATTTCTACCCTTAAATGTCTGCTGGACGATGCTCTGTCCCAGCTGGAATACATCAGGGAAGAAGAGGCAAGGATCCTTGCTCATGGAGTTCTAGTCTTAGTGGGAGAAACAGAAAATAAGCAAAACGTAATAAATTAACTGAATAGTCTGCCAGGTGGTGAAGGTGCCCTAAATGGTAATAGAAGTGTGCCGGTTACTGACGGTGTGGCTGGAGCTGACTCCGGCAGCCAAGGTGGGCCTTACTGAGAGCGTGACATCGGAACAGGAACTTGGAGGAGACAAGGGCCTAGTCACAGTATATCTGGGGAAGGCTGCAGGCAGAAGGAAGAACCGGTGCAAAGGCCCTGGGGCAGGATGGTGCCTGGAGGCCTGAGAACAGCGAGGTCAGCCGTGGGACGGGTCGCAGGACTAGGCAATGAGGCCTGAGTGGTAAGGACTCTATTTTTAAATCAGCTTTTAATTTTTAAAAATATTCAGTTCCCAAACAGTTGAACAGTGTCTGTGTATTCTTGAGTCTTTCCCCTCTGAAAGTTGCCAATGAGACATTCAGGTGGCGAGCCAGGCCCCCCGGGCTTGTTTTTCAAATTGTGGGTCACTACTCACGGGTGGGCGACACAGTCAATTAGTGCATCATGATGAGCATTCCAGACAAGTGAGACAGTACTGGGGTGCCTGGGCAGCTCAGTCGGTTAAGCGTACGACTCTTGATCTCAGCTCAGGTCTTGATCGCAGGGTTGCGAGTTCGAGCCCCGCATTGGGCTCCACGCTGGGCATGGAGCCTACTTATGTATGTAGATATATGGACACACACATACACACATATATGAAATGGTATAGAACAGAATAAAAACTATCAAAGAGCATAGCCCTAGCTACAGTGTTATTACATGAAAACTTTTGTTTCCTGTGTGTAACAGAAAATTAATGGAACAGAAGCGTAGGCTTAAAGTGAACTTTGAATCTTACAGAATCAAACCCTGAATGAAATTAATTAGTGACCAAACTGGCCTTGTTTCCAAAGTCCTCACAGAGCTTCAGACAACCCCTCTGCTCTCCAATGAGGCTGACCTATGTTGCATCTGCGGCAAAGCGATACGAGAGATACAGTTGCTTTGAGTCCTTGTCGGCACTTGGTGTTTGTGTTTTGTTTTGTTTTTAACGGAGCCCTCCTCAGAGATGTGCTGTGGTGTCACATTATGGTTTTGTTGGCATTCCCCAACATGACCTGGGATGCTGAACAGCTTTTCATGTGCTTCTTGGCCACCCATCTCTCCTCTTCAAAACGGTTGCCCATTTTTAAATTAGGCTGTTTGTTTCTTATTATCAAGTTTTGAGGATTCTTTTTATATGATGGATGCAAGTCTTTATCACATGTGTTCTTTGCCAGTATTCTGGTCGCCGACTTTGAGTTTTCCTATCAGTATGAGATGTCAGCCAGTTTCTTTCCAAGAACAGAAGTTTTTAAATCTAATGAAGTCTGATTTATCCATTTTTTCTTTTACGGGTTGTGGTTTTGGTGTCCTAAGTAATCTTTGCCTAACCCAAAGTTGCAAAGATTTTCTTCTGGAAGTTTTATGATTTTAGGTTTTACATTGAAGCCTATGGTCCATTTTGAGTTCATTTTTACTATGGTGCAAGTTATGGGTCAGGGTTCATTGTTTTCATTAAAATTCTTTTTTCTGATACTGAAAGAAATGTATGCCCATTGTGAAAAACTGAAAATAGAAACAAGAATAAAATTACTCATAGCTTAGTCATAACGTGATAACCACTTTCAGCCTCATGTGTCTCCTTCCTTCATGCATGTGATCTTACACAGGTTAGCTAATACCGTGTATAATATTTATACCCTCCTCTCATCCACTTACTATTTCAGCACAAGCATTTGCTCATACACTCTTAGTTAATATTTTTTTAGATTTTTAAAAGATTTTATTTTTCTATTTTTTATTTTTTTTAAAGATTTATTTATGGGGGGGAGAGAGAGTGCAGTGGGGGAGGGGCAGTGGGGGAGGGAGAGAGAGAATCTCAAGCCGACTCCGCACTGAGCATGGAGTCTGATGCGGGACTCGATTTCATGACCATGAGATCATGACCTGAGCCGAAACCAAGAGTTGGACACTTAACCGACTGAGCCCCCCAGGCGCCCTTAAGATTTTATTTTTAACTAATCTCTATACCCAACATGGGGCTCAAACTCCCAACCCCAAGATCAAGAGTCACATGCTCCATTGACTGAGCCAGGCAGACACCCCAGTAAATTTATTTCTTATATGAAATGTCTTTTTAGAGTTTTCCTTATTACTAAGTAAACATGATTATTGCATAAAACTAAAAAAAGTAGGTAAACAAAATAATAGTGTGAAAAATACCCTTAACCATACTATTTAAAAATGATTTGCCTACATCCTTTCAGATGCTTATCTCTGGAAGTGTGTATAGGTATCATTCTATTGACTAAATATATATAATCACATGACTGTTATAACTTAGTTAACTATTTTATTGGCCATATTTAGAATGTGCCCTGTGTTTTTCTCTTGTATGTACTGCTGGGATAAATGACCTCATCCATGTATCTTTGGATTTAAGATTTTTTTCTTGGGTAAGAGTCCCAATAGGGCCACTAATGAGTCAGAAGCTATAACATTTTTAATGCTCCTGAATCCCTGTCTACATTTCCCCTGCCCCCCAAGAAAGATTGGATCGATGTATCATCTCTCATGCACTTCTTGTGATTAATACATTTTTTGTCTGTCATAATTCGACTGGTGGATCATAACATCTCAGTTGGGGTTTCCTTTGTACTTGATTGCTCCTGAGGTTAAACATGCTTTCCAATGTCCACGGTCCTTCATAATGACCTCTTTCATGATTTGTCTGTTAGTCCTCTTACCTATAAGGTAGTATGTCTGTTAGTAGGCATACTAAGGCAATTCACCTTTAGATAGAAAACATCATGAAGTCCTGTCAACTTGACATCTTTTCCTGTTTAGTATAATGTGCAACAAGAGACAAGGAAAATGTATTTCTATCAATCTTAATGTTGTTGGCCTCTTGAGTTCTTGAAAAATAAGAAAAACAAAGTAGAATTTCTGACCTTTGAATTTTCACTTCCCATGCCACGCTTTCAAGACAATTAAGATATAACTATTCTTTATATAGGACCTTGTCCCTCTTAATCCATGATGGATGCTTTATGTTGAAGTAGCTCAGTGGCATATGAAAGAATCCTCTCAGAGAATGCAAATGTTCATAAACGATGGGTCATCAAACATGTTTGGAAAGAAAACAGTGAAGAGAACACATAGTTTGCCTTTCTTGGATGTCCTGACAGTATCACGGTAGGCTCCTGACACCACTCGAATTCCCCTCTTGGTGACTGTCATGTCACCCCCACTGGTGGCGGGCAGCACTGCATGGACTGCTCCCCAAGAAAGGACCCGTTTTGGAACGTGGTTTGAGGAGGTAGGCCTGTTTCGTATTTTGACTAATATGTAATGCATTTTATAAACAGAAATTATTCAAGATCATCTGTTAGTTGGATTAACAATTGAATACAGATGGTCTCAGACCTAACCATGGTCCCACTTATGCTGTTTTTCGACCTCACGATGGGGCAAAAGCGATCCACACTCAGCAGAAACCGTGCTCCGAGTTCTGAATGTGGATCTCTTCCCGGGCCAGCGATACGCGGTCCGATCCTCCCCCCATGATGCCGGGCGGGGGCCGCAGCTCCCAGCTGCCACGCGATCACGAGGGGCCACGGCTGATACAACGACAGCCATCTGCACCCACACAGCCGTGCCGTCCGTCACTTTCAGGACAGCGTGCCGTGTATTCCAGGAGATATTCGACACTTTACTGTCAAACAGGCTTCGTGTTACATGACTTCGCCCAACTGTGGGCTAATGTGAGTGCTCTGAGCACACTTAAAGTGGGCTGGGCTACGCTGTGACGTTTGCTAGGTTAGGTGTGTGAAATGCATTGTCTACTTACCATATTTTCAACCTACAGTGTGTTTACCAGAACATGACTGCATTGTAAGTGGAAGAAGATCTGTAAATGTTCCAAAACCAGCCAAGTCCACAATTTGAATCTCTAGTCTTGTTTCTGAACATTGTAACCACTTTGATGAAGAGGAGGAAGGACAAGTAGAGATCTTGTCATACAAAGGGTTGAATAACACCATTATTCTAATCCTTTTGAGAATGTCGAGAAATTTGGACTTTTCCAGAAGTGGTTGTATTCACTGTTATGCACTTTCTCTCCGTTCCATTTATTCAGAGGGAAGACGGGTGGGAGCAGATGAGTTCAAACCATTCTGTGCAGGATATTCTGCTTAAGGAAAGCAAGATCTCTAAAAATCCAAATTGGTGAGCTGGATAATTTAAAGTCAGAATTTGTTTGATTGCATTACAAAGGAATTTTTCAGTTTAGAAAAACATACTTTATATTTCTTGTAAATATCTACTCTTTTCATTCATTTAAAATACCTGAGTTGAGGGGCGCCTGGCTGGCTCTGTGGGTAGAGCGTGAAACTCTTGGTCTCAGGGCTGTGAGTTGGAGCCCCACGTTGGGTATAGAGATTACTTAAAAATAAGATGTTTACAAAAATAAAATAACTGAGTTGACAGATTTTTTTCATAATATTCTTCTTCTTTTTTTTTTTTAGTGCTCCAAAGCAGTATCTTCAAACTAGTATGAAATGAAAAATCTTATTAACCTCGTATTCTCCTTTATTCTCACATACAGTTTCCATGAGTTATGTAGGGACAGTAGACCAAACAGGGACACACATTATAAGTCCCTTTCTAACTGAAATGTGACTCGTCAGATATTTATCTTTCATTATTTGGTGAAAGATGTATTTTTTTTTCCTTTCCAGTAAGAATGATTTTTGGGTTTTTTTTGCAATAAATTTCCTGCTGGGAGAGCATTAGGGCTGATCTACAGGAGCAGAGCAAACCCATTTAGGCCTCTTAAACAATGCAATGTGCTTGTCACAGCTAGTCTGTGAACCAGTGAATGATTTGCAATTTAGAAAGATATGCCTGTTTGGACACCCAACTTCTCAACTTAATCATTTATTCCGTCAAGGCTGCTCTTCTCGGGAGCTCCCAGTACATCAGTGAGTGTTAAAACGAAATGGAAATGAGCTTTGGGGACCCGAGAATCAACACGAGCCCGTGTGTTATCCTGTTTCTGCATCTTCAGTGCACGAGGAGCCCTTCTGGTCAGACGTGGCCACCAGTTAGGTTGGCGGGACCCTGAGACTCAGGCTGATCAGCACAGACACACCCGGCTGCTCGGGGCTGATGGGCATTCGTGGGTCCGCTGCTAGGTTCTGAAGAGCCCCGTGTGTGTGACCGCCAAGCGCTCCATCTCACCCCGAGTGGGGGCTTATTCCCGGGGCTGGGGGGCATGTAGCCTTTCAGGCAGAGTTTTGTAATTAAGGAGTATTCATGACATATGAGCCCATCCCAGAATCTTGCCCACTTTGTGCAGCAAAAAGAACATCTCCCACCTTCTGGGGAAGGAGGCCTTGACTGATGTAAACGGAAGGGAAAAGCTGTGATCTCTTCAGAAGCCATCATTTCAGGGCTTTGAAGATAAATGAGTATGTACATATTTCGACGTGCAAAACACTGCCCCGTAACTTTAGAAGAATCCAGCATCTCCTTGCCTTTTGAAGCTCCCACAGATACAAAACGCAGTCATTTTCCTAGGTACCCATTAGTTTATTGATCTAGTTGGACAAAAAAGAGCAGAACTATGAAAAATTACTCCGGCGAACATTCCTTTCATCTTCCGGCGGTGAGGCATGTTTAAAATCTGATTAAAACACTCTGAAACAAATGAAATGGCTTTCGGTTTAACAGCAGCGGGAAATCCAGGGATCTCTCCCGTGTCTCTTAGCTTCGGGAGCTCATGTTGGAGCCAGAAAACCGTAGTCTCAAACCTCAAGCCTGCATTCTTGACTATGTTTTCCTCCATCGCCCTTTTGCAACCACCGTTGTGATGTATATAATTTATTTCCAGAAACTGTCTCCTGTCTCTCCTCCTACGTTCTGTGCAATCTGGGGACCAGGCACAGGTTGCTCCAAGGGTCCCCGCCTCCCTGCAATCAAGGAAATGGGCTCAGATTGTGGGAGTGGCCGGGGCAGGGGCGGGACATGCCCAGGTGAGGAGGGGTGCGAGTGGTGATCACCTGAGTCAGCCGCTCACCGGACTCTGCTCGCCCCTCCCACCTCCCCTTTGGAGGCCTCCTGAATGTTAATTTTAACCTGATGTCACTGATGTCATGTGTTCTGAGAATTTCTTCTACAAAGGCATGCCCTAGGACTCATGGGAGTGGCTTGAAGGCAGAGGAACAGCCAGTGAGCCCGTCCATGCTCCCTGGTGGCAAATGAGCCTGGATACTTTTGAAGAACTCTCTATTCCATATTGTGTGGGCTGCACTTTTTGGGGAGGGAAGGAAGGCCCAAGCATCTGTGTTCTGCCAAGTTTCCGACAGGGAATTGAGTCCCCTGTCCCCAGCTCCCCTGCCCCTTCCCCCAGAACCAGTGACGTCCCTCCTTGGATTTACAAAGCTGTCTGCGGACATCTGTATTCATTAACTCTTCTGGTAACGTGGAGGACAAGGGGGCATGCCACGGTCATCGGGGCGCTCCGGCAAGTCAAGTGCCGAGTCTCCGGCGGAGGATCCCGAGGAGCAGGAGTAAAACCCACCGCTCGCCCAGCCTTCCCGTGAGAAGGGCAGGAAATAAGCTAGAAAAGACTGCTTGGGATGGGCCAAATTATTGGTCAAAAGTCAATAGTTCCCATAGCTCAGATTCGTGGAACACTAGTAATAAGGTGACAGATCCTGATCCTAGGAACTCTCACAAATCAGTGAGAATTTGGGGCTCCTGGGTGGCTCAGTCGTTAAGCGTCTGCCTTCGGCTCAGGTCGTGATCCCAGGACCCTGGGATCGAGCCCCACATCGGGCTCCCTGCTCTGCGCGGAAGCCTGCTTCTCCCTCTCCTACTCCCCCTGCTTGTGTTCCCTCTCTCGCTATGTCTCTCTCTGTCAAATAAATAAATAAAATCTTAAAAAAAAAAAAAAATCAGTGAGAATTTATTTCTTACAAAATTAACACTTTTTCTCATTAGATGTTGGGGTTTTATACTTCTTCTTCCCCTCGGAGGTTGTTCACCATTTGTTTTTAAGAGGAGTTTGAGTTTAGGGGCACCTGGGAGGCTCAGTCGGTTAAGCTCAGGTCATGATCCCAGGGTCCTGGGATCAAGTCCTGCTTCGGGCTCCCTGCTCAGGGGGCGTCTGCTTCTCCCTCTGCTCCTACCCCAGCTTGTGCTCTCTCTCTTGTTCTTTCTCTCTCTCTCTCAAATAAATAAATAAAATTTTTAAAAAGTAAAAAAGAAGAGCTTGAGTTTAGAATTATAAATATCATTTCTTTAAAACGTTTTTTAATGGAATGCATTGTAAAGCTCATGAGATTTTACCATAAAAGTGATGTGTCAGATTTCTAAATCAACTCGACTTCCTAGCGTGAACTGCATGTTAGTGACTGAACACGGCGATTCAAACACAGCGCAGCCTCTCACACCTGAGGGCACCCTAGCACGGTATAAAACAGGCTGGAGACATCTGAGCCTCCAGCAGGAAGCGGGCAGCGTCCCAGCTACTGCGGAGGTGGGGAGGGAATGGGGCCCATCAACGTGAGAGAAGAGCTGCAAAGTAAAATGTGTGCAAACAACTCGTCGGGGATGGGGCTCCAAATATAAACGTGGCTAAATATGGGTTATGTGCAGCCAGGAAATGCCAAGTCCGAAAATAATTCTCAAGAAGTTCAGCCGTAGTTGATTGTTTGGAGCTTTAAATGACTGTTTCCGAGGGAAAACAATGCCAAAGGCTGGGCGGCTCCTGGCGGCCTACTGCAGCGGGCAGCCAGCCTCTGGACGGCTTGGCTCGTCGGGAAAGCTCGCGGGAAGGCTCCAGAGGCCTGGTGGCTAAGCCTTGCTCCGTCGCTTTGGAAGTAAAAGAAGGTCCAAGGGAGAGAAGCAGAGGCTGCTGGCTCAGAGCCGGCTGGAGCGCAGGCTCTGCGGCCGTCGTGCGTGCTCGGTGAGGACGCAGAGACAGGCACGGGGTGGGACAGCCTCACGGTGGAAAAGGGGGTCAGGGGCGCCCCACCGGGGGCCGTGGGCGTGGGGACCCTGGGATGGCTAACTGGAAGCAGGATCCTACAGGACTGGTCGGGGGAGTGGATCTGGCTTTCCCATTGGCCCTCAGCTGGAGGTGGGGCGGGGGGGGGTGCAGCTGGCTCTTATTGATCAAGTCTGGCCGTTTTGGCCCAACTGATATGGGGCTTCCCGAACTGGCTGCTGGGGACAGAGTTCTGACATCCTGCAAGCCGGGCTGGCTCCTGGGCTGGTCGCTGGGCGCTGGGATGCTTTCCAGGCCTGGCTGTTGTGGGTTGTGGTGTTTCATTCTGCTCTGGCGGTGGTCCTGGGCCTGTCCAGTCTCTCCGCACCGACCACTTCTCTAGCCTCTCACAAGCCACAGGGCCTACTGGGCCCTCCGTTTTCTCATACAGAAAAATCAAGGGTTTAGAGTGCACAATCGCTGAGACTCCGACTCCAAACAAAGAAAAAAGTCTCAAGAATGACAATTTCCTGTCCATTGAGGGCCTGCACGCACACCTACCCCCAGCGGACCCTGAAGACTCGCCCCACCCGTGTGGAGCCGGCCCGCCAGGGGCTGGGAGGGTCGTTGGAGGCTGTCCAGCCCCGGACCCCCAAGGTCCAGGGTGGGGAGGGCCTTTCCCAGCTGTGTGACTCCAAGCCCAGGACAGACCGGCTTGTGGGGCAGAAGCTCCTTCACTAGGCGTTTCCAGCAGACCCCAGGAGGTGCCAGACCTGGAGCTCTGAGGCCCAGAGCAGCCCGCGGGTTCTGCAGCGGGGAGGGGAGGAGCAGATCGCTCTTCCCAGAGACGAGTGTTCCGATGGAGCCGGGGACCCACCAGGAAGCTGCTGGGGCCGCTGTGTGGGGTGAGACCGGCGGGGCATCCATGTGCAGGCGGAGCCCAGGGCCGCGGTGGACGTCAGAGGGGGCGGGATGGGAGCTGCGCGGCTCAGGTCCGGGTCGCCCGAGCATTTGGCCTTTTAAACCCTCTACATGTGCTGCTTTGATCCACGTTAACATCCCCCCAGAATAATTCAGTGTGGACACATGCAACCCGGGGCGCAGCCAAGAGAGAAGGCGAGGCCGGCGGCTGAAGGGAGAGGCAAGCTGGTCCCCTCCCGCGGGGCGGCCCTGCTCTCAGCCTCCGCACAGCCCCCGGGGCACTGGGTTCTCACCAGCCCGCCTCTCCCTTCAGACGGCTTTCCTCCCCAGGTGCTCCCCAGCACACCCACAGCAGGCACGGCCTGTTTCCGGGAAGGACCATCCCCACCCGTACAGCCTTGATTATTTCCAGCGGAAACGGGGAAATATGCAAAATGCAAATACAGTATTATGACCCATTCGCACGTATTTCCCTAGCGTGAGTCTGTTAAACCAGCCCTCTGGTGCCTCAGGCAAGCGGGCACATATGTTCCCAAACCCCTACAACAGCGAGCGCGGAGTGGTAGCCTGCCTGCTGCTGGGGAAGTTTCCTGATAGCTGGAGACTTGCGGCCCCCCCCCCCCCCCCCCCCGCGGGTTTGGCCAAGGTCACAGTCGGGGCGGGACCCACCGAGGGCAGCCAATGAGAACAGCGGCCTCTCATGCCAAGTTCTGCTTCCCGTGGCTTTTAGTTCAAGGACAATTGATGAAATGTTCAAGCTGGAAATGCTCTTGGAGTTCACTTAATAATATCCTCCTTTTTATCGTTGGAAAGATGGAGCCCTGCAGACACAGTGAGCTGCTCAGGTCCGGCCATCACGGGTGCGTTCAGAAGCTCTGGACCAGTGTCCACGGCCCAGCCCCTGGTCTCCTCCCAGCAGACAGATTGGCAGGGGCCATCACAGTGCGGACGGAAGGGGGCGCTCTGACAGAGACACTGGGCACAGCCCTGGGGGCACCGCAGCCAGACCCAACCTCGGATGGGAGGGCAGGCAAGTGTTCAGGGAAGGCTTCCTGGAGGAGGTGACACTTGAGTCAAATCTTGAAGGGCCAGGAGCAGTTGGACGAATAAGGAAAGGTCTGGGAAAGGAGGACCAGCCTGAGGGGACACTGTAAACGAGGTGCACAGGTCTGAAGAAAGATGATAGGGAACATAAACCCAGTGGCAGAGAGAGAGGCCGGCGGCCGGACTTTCACACCAGCGCTAAGGACATTGCATTTTACCCTCAGGGCAGGGGGGCTGCCACTTGGGTATTGGGTCTGAGTTGCCATTGTGTTGGTAACTTTGGAGCAACTTGGAGCCAGCCTGGAGGAGGGGGTGTGGGAGGAGCCATGAGCTGAGCTGTGTAATCCAGACGGGGAGGAGGGGGGACGGCAGGGTACAGAGGGGATAAGAGACATCCAAACACTCAGTGCGTTGTTTAGCTGGGCAGGAAGGGTTCAACCCCAGGCCTCCGTGCAGGACCTCTCCTCTGCCCTCCCCAGCCCTCCCGAGCCCTGGAGACCCACCCACTGGGGCCTCCCTCGGCTCCAAGCCCTCCAGGGCCAGCGCAGCGGCCCGGGGCTGGAGCACACAGGCCCACTCCTAGCGGGTTGGCAAGGGGGGCGCGCGTCCCTCACTGAAGGCCACGTTTTGTGAAGTCAGCTTTGTTACAACTGTCCTCTCCGAACTCCGGTCGTCCTTCTGGGCTCAGAGTTGTTGAGGGTCCCAGGGACGGCACTGTCCTTCCCACTTTGCTTCAAGCGGCCAGGCCCGTTAGTAAACTCTCCTGAAATCACAGAGTTTGGACCTGTTTGCTCTCCGCAATGCCTGGCTCGGGGGCCTGGGGACGACAAGCAGCTCGAGGTCAGAGCCATGTGGCCCAGGCCTCAGTGTGACCACTGGCTCCAGCCCCGGGCCCTGGTCCCCAGTGGGGCTGCTTGTCCAGGTGTCCGTGTGGCTCCCTGTCCCAGCTCCCAGGCAGCCCACGCACTGGGGCGTCAGCTCGGGGCAGGGGGGTGGGGCCGTGGGGAGGCAGGTCCTGAAAGGTTCCCATAGCCGCAGTATTTCTCCCAGAAAACACAGACCCTGATTCTGTCAGGCATATACGTTGAAGAGAGGAAGGTGAGCTGAGAGAAAGGGAGCAGATTCTCAGATTCTCAGCTCATTTCCTTTCCTCTTTCTAGGGTTCCTTTGCGGCAGCTTAGGGAAAAGCTTTTCCTGGCCAGTCTCCTCACCCAGAGGAGGGAGCTCCCTCCTTTGCTCGTCAGCTGGGTGAATTGTCCAGCACTCTGGGGCTCCAGGGGTCCCTGCCACCAGTAAGGACGACGCTTTTTAGAAACAAAAGCTCGTGCGCGTGCAGGGCATAGAGGGGGCGTCCCCAGCCCCCGGTGGGCCCCGGCACCCACTTTGTCTGAGGACACCGTGGAGAAGGGCTCACTTCTTGTCTGCACCGGGAAGGAACCCTGAGCCGGAGGGGGGGTGGGGGGGTCACTCTTCCTCTCAGACGTCTGTGAATCTCTTCAGATATTCAGGCAATGACGTGTGCTTCTTTAACGTTAGTGGTTATTGTTGCTTATGCTTAGGGCCAGAGGGTCACGCAGGCCGTGCCCAGGAGGTTTCCAGTCTAAGTAAAAGAGACAAAACAATTCAATGAAAGAAAAATACCTCTCCCAGTAAATGAGATGGTGCTTTAAACCTCAGAGGGGTGAGGTTATTGGCTTTTTCTCTTATTCATTCTTTCTTGCCTTGAGGGTCAACTCAGCACTACCTTGCCACAAAACCTTTAAATGTGAAATGCTATGTTAATACACGTTGATGGCATCCAGTTAAAATGGAATACAATGATTTTATTTATTTTTTAAAGATGTATTTATTTATTTATTTGAAAGAGAGAGAGAGAGAAAGTGCAATCTCCAGCAGACTCCCCACTGAGCACAGAGCCCAATGTGAGGCTTGATCTCAAGACCCTGAGATCATGACCTGAGCCAAAACCAAGAGTCGACTGAGCCACCCAGACGCCCCAGAATACACTGATTTTAAATAGAAATGGCCGTGTGGCACTTCAGCTGGTTTTCTCTCAAGAGTCTCAGGCTTGGGGCGCCTGGGTGGCTCAGTCGGTGAAGCGTCTGCCTTCGGCTCAGGTCATGATCCTCGGGTCCTGGGATCGAGCCCCGCATCGGGCTCCCTGCTCAGCAGGGAGTCTGCTTTTCCCTCGGCTCCCGCTGCTTGTGCTCTCTCGCTCTGTCAAATGAATAAATAAAATCCTAAGAAAAAAAAAAGAGTCTCAAGCTCCTGGCAGCTTCGGGGGCAAGGAGGAGGCAGGGCAGCTGTGGGGTCTGTCCCTGGCACCTGCTGGCTTTTCTAGCATTGCCCACCCACCTTGGTACCTATGGGGGGAGGTGGAGGGGAGGGGAGGGGTGGGGTTAGGGAGATTGGGGAGGGGAGGGAGGATGAGGGTAGGGGGGCTGTGAATCCCCCCCCTTGCAGGCTGGGGCAGCAAACTCTATGCCTGGGAAAATTCCAGCCCACCCTCTCTTGGGGCTTCCCAGCAGCACCAGAAGGTTCTATTCCCAGCGAAGGTGACTGTCAGAGGATGACCCCAGGCTTCCCTTCCCGTCACGTGACGCCCACAGGGTGGGCTTGAGCAGACCCTCTTCCGTGCAGCAGATTGCACCTGCAGGGTTACGTGAACAGCACGTTATTCCTACAGAGTAACAGGAGCGTACAGGTGTCCCTCACGTTTCGAAAGCTCGAGTTAAGCCACCTCGCTTTTACGAAAGACTAGTACACATTTCCTCAATGTCGCAAAGTAGAGCATATCAGAGAGGGCTCACCGTGAAACAAACACTCAGTGCTATTTTTGCTCTTCAGATTTCTTTTACTTAGCGAAAATGGGCACTACTGTAGGTCTTCTGTAAGAGCAAAGTGTTACCACACCACAGAGGCTGCTAGGAGAACGCCGTCCTTCCTGAGAGGTCCTCTGCATCCACACAGCCTGGTTGCTTCCTGGGTTGTTTGGTTCCAGCCACAGTGGAGGAAAGCAAACCCTAAAGGCATCTTGTTGAAAGCTCTTCAGAAGTGAGGGAGCAGAAGAGTTTTCCTTCTTCCCTTCTAGGTTCTTTGGCTGGTCTCATAATTAAATTGACATAAGACAGATTAGCAGGAGAAAAATTTTGAACATATAGAAGCCCCCAAAATATGAGACCCAAAGGGCAGCCAGGTGATTGAGGCTTATATAACATGCTGAGCAGAAGGAAGGGGTGGGGTCCAGGGCCGCACGGGGGAGGAAGGCCAGGCAGAGGTGTCTGGAAAACACAGGGTGCCCCGTGATGCAGGTAAGTTTCCTAGGTAGGGAGGAATCTCTGGCAAGAGCTTCTTTCCTGGTCCAGGTCCCCTTCCCAGTGTAAATTCAGGCAGCTGAGGGGAAAGTGAAGAGCTTTTCCTGAATCTGCAGTTTCTTAAAAATAATCAACCTAGAATGATCGTTATGCCAAAGAGGCATAATCTGGGGTGACAAGGTCTGCTCCCCATCAGTAGCACGTGACATTAGACACATGGTTTGGAACCTTTTTTTTTTTTTAACTTAGAAATACATTTTGGGGACGATCCCATAGCAGTACGTGAAAATAATTACTTCCTTTTCCTGACGGCGGCTCGTCACACCGTACCGCACTGTTGCCCGCTGGCGGGTGGTTTACTTCCGTCCACGGCTGTTACAACGGTCTGTCGTGCATGACCCTGAACCGTCTGTCCCGTGCAAGTGGACGTGTGGCACAGATTCTAGAAGTGGAATCCGGGGGTCACCCCGTACGCGTATTTGTCACGTGAGGGACTGTTTGGACACCACCAGATCGCCTTCCACGGAGGCCACCCCCGTTCACGACGTAGGAGGATGACGTTTTGTCACGCCAGTACCAACTTGCGGTGTTACCAGGTCTTTCATTTTGCTAGTCTTTCCATTCAAACCCTTACTCGGTTTTCAAGTGGGTTGTTAGATTTTAAGGCATTTTGTTTTGAGTGGCCTATATATTTTAGGGCAGTTTTTGAGCAGAATTACTGACTTTCCACATACCCTGTGCACCGCCCCCCATGGCCGGTCTCATTATCAACACACCCCCATTTGTTGCATTTGTGACAGTTGGTGAGTCCACACTGACATGTCATCATCACGTGGAGTCCATAGTTTATGTTAGGGTCTGAGCCTACAGGCTTGCACAAGTGTATACCGACTTGTATCCACAGTAACAGTATCACACAGAACATTATCACTGCCGTAAAAGTCCTCTGTGCTCTGCCTATTGGTTTCATTTTATTTTTTAAATAATTATAGGAGTTGGGGCACCTGGCTGGCTCAGTCTGTAGAGTGTGCAACTCTTGATCTCGGGGTCATGAGTTCGAGCCCCACATTGGGCATAGAGATTACTGAAAAAGAAATGATTATAGGAGTGTTCTCTTTCTTTTGTGTTATGGATTTTTTTTTTTTCTGTTTTGGTACTAGTTTAAAAGTCCTGCCCCATTCTATTGCAATTGCAATTATATAAAAAATGTTCTTCCGTAACTCATTCTAGTACTTTTATGGTTTTGTTTCTTAATGCATCTGGAGTTTGCTTGGTGTAACGTACACTCCAAGACCACTTACTGAATAGCCCCCTTTACTGGAAACACCACCTTCATTGCATCCTAAGGCCTGTTTGAGAAAAGCTCCCTCTGGCGGCATAGGGGGTATAGTGGGATGGGCCAAGGGGCTCAGGCGCACTGCTCAGGACCGGCTGTGGCTCCACATGGAGCAGATGGTGGTGGCGGAGATGGAGAGAAACAGACCCATTCCAGAAATATTTAGAAGACAAAATCAAGAAGGTTGGTCAGGCATTAGGTGTGGGGCCCAGGGCGGGGGGTTGCTAGGGAAGACTTCCAGGTTTGTAGACTGTGTAATAGGTGGATGGTGGTCCTGCAGATAGGAGAAAACAGGTGCTTATGAAAGGTCCAGAGACCCCCCAGAGCTGAGGAAGGAAAGCCAGACTGCATGGTGTCTAGAAGGCTCTCACTCACCCCCCTCTGGCTCCTTTGCTCTCTCTGGGGTTGCATGGGACCCCACCCCATGCTGCATTTTCCTCTTCCTCCTGGCTCTTCAGCAAGGTCCTTGGGTCTCACCTCCAACAACTACACTGGCCCAGCCCAGCTTACTGACTGGCTCCTCTGGAATGGGGTGCTGCCCCCCCAACCCGCTGGGCCAAGAGGCTGGGGTTCACTGGGGCTCCCACTTCTGCACTACAGACTAAATAGACTCTGACGGGAGGGGGACGATCACCTCTCTGCTTCCTTCGGTTAGGAATTTCATTCAGCTTCCAGCAACATACACCAACAAGAACAATGGCTTAAACCTACAGGGATTTACGTTTTTCCTTATATGAAAAGAAGGCCAAAAGTTGACAGTTAAGGGCTGGTATGGAATCGGCACAGAGGCCTCAGGATCCAGGCTCCTGGGTTCTCTGCGTCTGCTCTCTGCTTTCCAGCCTCAAGCCAGCCTCAGGGTCTGGGACGCCTGCCGGAGTTCTAGCCATCAGATCCACATTCCAGGGAGGAAGCAGAAAGAACAAAGGAAAGGCAAGAAGGACCCATTGCAGCCACCTTCCTGATGTGGAGAACAAAAGCAAAAGAAACGTAGAAAAAATTAAATCTCCTTAAAACTTGCAGCCCATTGGCAAGTCCTTGGGACAGGCAGAGTGACCAACCTCCAGGAACTCATCGGCCTTGAAGTTAATACCTCGCTAGAGGCAAAAGGCAACATTAGCCCGACCTCCAGGATCCTGTAAAAATCCCTTTAGAAATTTCCTTTATCTCTGCCCCCTCAAGATACATGTTAGCAATCATCCTCCAAGCATATGGCCCACCCGTACACATCTGAAGGGTCTCATGTCTATGATTTTACTAGATAGTAGTAAATGACCTTTTTCTAACAATAGGTAACCCCTCGAGGGTAGCCCCTGGAAACCTTGCTTCCAAATTCCTTAGAGACTTACGTGGTTCCTAACCCCCTCCCGACTGGAAAGTATATAATGGGCCACTCTTCACAACCCCAGGGCAGGTCTTTCTGCCCACAGGTCCTGTCGCCCTGCTTTAATAAAACCACACCTTTTGCGCTGAAGACATCTCAAGAATTCCTTCTTGACCATTCGCTCCCAGGCCCCGCTTCACATCACATCATTCCCACTTTTAATGAGCTTTTCCGAAGTCCCACCCAGCTCCTTCTGCTTACAACTCAGCACCCAAACTTCGTCTGGTGACCATCCCTGATCGCCTGGTGGCCATCCCTGATCACCTGGTGGCCATCCCTGATCGCCTGGTGGCCATCCCCGATCACCTGGTGGCCATCCCCAATCGCCTGGTGGCCATCCCCGATCGCCTGGTGGCCATCCCTGACCGGGAGCACCGCTGCCCTGATGAAAGATAATGTCCTGGCCCCCAGCACGCAAGCAGGAGTGAATGGCTAACTGCGGAGGCTTGGGGGCGTTTGCAGGGAAATGAAAAGAAACACTGGCAAAAACGGGGGCCAGCTTTCATGCTGCTGGAGAAGGGACAGTGTCGGAAAGGGAGGTCAGGAAGAATCTGAGGTGTGCTGGATCGGGCTTGGAGGTCTTGTGTCAATTCGGGCCTCGAGATGTGTGTGGTAGGTGAGTGTGTGCCTGCTGGCCCATACACACATTTCTTCCACTGAAAGAGCCTGGGAACAGTGACATCCCAGTAACAATAAACAGTGAGCCCCCCAAACTTGGCTTCCAAATACTCTTCTCCACTAAACGGTACCAAGGTACCTAGAAGAACAGCCAGTCGGGGCTGGGGCAGAAGTTACAAGTAATCTTGAGACATCCCTCCCTCCTTCCTTCCCTCCCTTCTTCTCTCCCTCCTTTTCTCTTCCCTTTTTTCCCCTTTCTTTCTTTCATCTCTCCCCTCCATTTCCGCCCAGATGCACCCCCACTTGCATCTTCAATGAGCTAGCATTGTCTTACTAGCAAGGGGACAAGCATTCACAACCCGACTAGACAGAGTTAGCACCTGCTGCATACCCAGAAAACGGACATCAGGTGAATTTGGGGAAATTACTCGCCCAAAAATACTTACCTGCTTTCTCCACCTAAACCTCGCCCCTGCAGCCTGCAGCTGGGTGGGAAGAGTTGGCCCTGGAGAGCGAGGAATGTGTGGGTGGGGACCCAGGAATAGGAAGAGGCTGGTACTTCGCTGCTTTTCATATCGGGATTTCCATGAGACCCATTTGAATAAAAAGATGCCCTGCTGATTTATCAAAGCAGTGTCCTGTTAAAATATAAATGTGATACTAAATGCATCACTCTTTTCCCTGCACCTGGCTCTGGGGTGGGCGGCATAAGGTAGGAAGGAACAGGACCTTCGGAAGGGTACAGGGGACACTGGAGAACGGGGTGGGGGGACAGGGCAAGTTTCCCCACGGGAACCTGGAGAGGAGGCCCGTGGGGGACGCCACCATTACTAGGCTCTTCTCAGAGCCCCCAGGAGGACATTTCCTCCGCCTCCGTAGCGGTACCGAGAACAAGGCCCAGAGGCTCCAAGTGACCAGTGTGAACGCACACCTTCACCTGCAGGGTGAGGATCTGCACTCAGGAGTGTGTGCACCGGAGCCTGGGGCCAGCTCTAGCTCCCAGGGGCCGACCCGCAGAGCTGAACCAGCTGATGCAGCAGGGCCGGGGGTGAGGGGACCTGGGATGGAGGCGGGGGGGCGAGGTATGGGCAGGGATGGGGCCAAGGGGGCAGTGACCAGCTGAGCCGAGGCCAGCTGCCGGCACCTGGTCACGGACGCAGGCATGGCCGCTGCAGGGCGGGCACGGTGTCCAGGTGACAGGTGACATGTGCCGCTCCCTGCGGGCGCTCAGCAGCAGGCCAGCTTCGGAGGACTGCCGCTGTGAAGCATGGGGTCAGTGCTGCTGATCGTGGTCCTGCTGGCCCTGCTGGCGTGGCCGGCGCGGGCCCTGGGTGCTCAGGACCCCGACGTGCTCTGCGGAGGTGAGTGCGGCTGCTGGGCAGCCCTCTCCTCGGCCCCGGGGCACCCGACCGGGAAGTCCTCGGGGCTCAGCGAGGCCCAGGCGTGGGTCCTGCTTTAGAGCCGGCTGAGCCTCCCGGGCCTGCCGTGGCTCTGTGGCTTGGGGCAGCCCCTTCGCCTCTTAGCCTCCCTTCCGGGGTGGGCGTGGGGGTGCGGGGTCAGCTGTGGGGGTCAGGCCGGCACACCCACCCTGGAGTGCTGGGGTGACATCTCTTATGACTGATTTCAGCGGATGCCCTTGCTGGTGTTCTGGCTGGGACTTTGGTCCCCAGACTCTAGAATCCATAGCGGGGTTTAAGTTTCCTCCTCATTAGGAGAACAAAAGGCAGAAGGGGCATTCTTTCCGTCTTGCAAGGTACTGGCTGTGAGAAGCAGGGGACAGAACAGAGAATGGCAGTCCTGTGATGGTGGGGACGGGACCCTTGTAACAGAGAGGCCTCCGGTGCTGGGACAGAAGCCTGGAGGCTTCCGGATAGCTCTGGATTCACGGCTGCATCTAGATCTGCAGTTGACTTCTTGATGCTCTGTGGCCCCGTCGCGTGGCCCCTGGGTCTCTGGGTAGAGGAAGGACGCGCCTACCTGTCCAAGCTCTACCCTGACCTGGTCTGGCTTCCCTGGCCTGGCTCTGGGACCGGGGTGTGGGAGTCTTGCCGGTGCCCCGTGTGGCCAGGAGCTGGGGGCGGGGGAGGCGGGGCGGGGCTGGGAGCCCACAAGCCGGTGTGAGCAAGGCTGGAGAGGTGACCTGAGCTGGGGACCGAGGAGTGAGTGCTGGGGGAGTGGCACAGGGGAGGTGTGTGTGGCCGGCACTCTGCTCAGAGCACCCATCACCTCCCCTTTCCCATGTAGCCTCAGACGTGGTCCCCTCCCCACCCCACACAGAATCGGCAGGCACCCCTGCGTCGTCCTTTGTCTGGACCCAATCCCTGACGTCACTTCTTTACTCAAATGCATCCTCTCCAGAAAGTTCCTGCTCAAATGCAAACAGGTAACTGAGCCTGGGAGGAGCCGCGTGCCGCACGGAGACAAAGATAACTTCCCAGATGATCCAGGGCAGCAGGAGGAGGCACGGGATGAGAGAACTCTGACAAAAGAAAGGTGTCTGGACCCGTCGACAACTGTGGTTTCCAAAAGTCTTTTTAGCAGTGAAGTTGTCACAGACGCAGACTGTGGCCCCCAGATAACGCAGGGCCACCTGGCCGGTCCAGGGTCTCCAGACTGAGGCGGGTGCGCGGAGAGAAGGTGCAGAGCCCCAGGGGGCCGGGAAGGACATATTAGCCCTTCTACTTACGTATATTTTATCTTAAAACAATACCTGGTACATTTCGAAGGCATCTTCGAGCCTATGTTTAAAGCTTTGAATAGACATATATTGGGGTGCTCACAATTCCTTACTTATTGATGTGCCTCGGACCCACCCGTGCAGGGCTTGGGGTCCCCAGGTAGCTGCAGAAGCAACAGCTCTGACAAGCGGGGCGGAGAGCGAGGAAGTCTGTCTCGAGACCCTGGGCATCGCTGTGGGAGCTGGAGAGAAACTGAGGCACCAAGGAGGGGCTGAGGGTGGCTCTCTGTAGGTGTCCCTGGCTCCCCCAGGCCAGCCCCAGCTCCACTCGGGAAATCCTCCCCGATGGCTTTGTCTCTTTTTTTTCTCTCTCACTCTGTTTTGCTCTTTGAAAATCTCGTTCAGCATTTCCTTCCATTTGAAGCCAGCTCACTGAGGGAGACTTGGGAGGGGAAGTCCCCTTCCACCCAGTTGAACCCCGTCTCTCTCGCACAAATGGCCCTGAACACTGACAGTTGATGCAACTTGCCTGCTCCGTGCCCCGAAGCTATTCTCCTAGTTCTGCCGTGGAAAGAAGTAGAATACAGAAAACTTTCCCCAGCGGGGCAGAGGAGGCAACCTGCCTGCCCTCGTTCTAGGAGTAATATTAGCAATAAAATGCACGAAATCAGCATTCTTTGCCACTCTCCCCCTAATCCTTGTCCTATTTGCCGAGAGTGGCTGTTGGCAGAGCAGGCTGCTCTGGACTTGGTTCCTCGCCTGGAGCCCTGGGATGGGTGACCTTCCCTCTGAGACCCTTCTGTGGACTTCGGCTGCTCTTGGCAGGCTCTGTGCAAGAGACCAGTAGGATTGAGAACTGAAATTTTGTGTCCAGCATGTACATCATGCCAGCAAAGTTCGGCGCCGTTTGCCTTCCTCAGACCTGTCACAGCCCCATGAGCTGGCGGAGCCGCCGACCTATGGGCGGTTTCCTCTTCAGGGCCCTCGGCACCTGCACCTGCAACAAAGAAAGCATGCAAACAATTGGGCATCGCCGTGTTCAAATAAAGCTTTATTTTTTTTAAGATTCTATTTATTTGAGGGGTGCCTGGGTGGCTCAGTCGTTAGGCGTCTGCCTTCGGCTCAGGTCATGGTCCCAGGACCCTGGGATCGAGCCCCACATCGGGCTCCCTGCTCCGCGGGGAAGCCTGCTTCTCCCTCTCCCACTCCCCCTGCTTGTGTTCCCTCTCTTGCTGTGTCTCTCTCTGTCAAATAAATAAATACAATCTTAAATAAAAAATAAGATTCTATTTATCTGAGAGAGAGAGGGAGAGAAAGAGTGCAGGGGGAGGGGCAGAGGGAGAGGGACAAGCAGATTCCACGCTGAGTTCAGAGCCTGACACGGGACTGGATCCAACAATCCCATAACCCTGAGATCACGACCTGAGCCAAAATCAAGAGTCGGACGCTTCACCGACTAAGCCGCCCAGGTGCCCCCGCATGAAGCTTTATTTATAAGATCAGGTGGCAGTCTGGATTTGGTGTGTGGCTGGAGAGCAGCTCTGCTCTCTACAGTGTCCTGGGGTCTCAAAGGATTGAGCCCCTGTGCCCACCTTGATGCATCCTCTGCTCTCTGCCCTTACTCCTTTGTTGGGGGGCGGGGGGACTCAGCTGAACACTGGGAGATGGAATTATTACCCTCATTTGACAGATGAGGAAACTGAAGCAGAACCCAAGTTTTTTTGCCCGAGGTCGGGCGCTGGGAGGGCAGAGCTTGGGTCCGATCCTGGCAGGCTGGCTCTGTAGGCCCTCCTTAGGCGCCATGCTCTCTCGCATCGCTGCAGGATTCAGGCAGCCAGCAGACATCAGTACATCTGGGCACTGCTGGGTACCATAGAGATAGAGACTGTGGATCGTGGTGGGGAGAAGCTGTAGCCAGAACGAGGTGCACGGACGCACTGGCAAGCATCAGAGGAAAGGACTGAGTTCACAGGCGGCCCAAATCCGTGCCTCCCCTGCGGCTCCCGGCTCCCGTGTTGCCAAATCCAGCAGAGCATCTGCCTCTCAGCTGGGCTGGCGAGCGCGCAGCTCTGCGCTTGCGCTCTCCGGGTCTTTGCTGTCATGCTCTCCTGGTTTCCTTGTGAACCCCTCCTCCACCTTGCTCTGGAGGCTCCCTCCTCTGCCCACGTCTGAGTGCTGGGGGCTCAGGCTTACCCCACCCATGAATTTCTCGGTTCTCCACTGTCCTGGTAAGTGCCCTGGTGAGATATTCCCCCTCTTGGTGCCTTGCCCTCTGGAAGCAGAAGCCCATTGGAGATGTGACCACTTCGTGGGCCAGACAGCCCCCTAGAGCAGCTGAAGCCCGTGGGCCTTAGCTGTAAAACTGGCTGATGTGATTTCATTGTCCTACAGCAGCAGGAGACGTGTTTTTTAAATACCTGGTGCTGACTATTAGGCTGCGGGCTCCAAGCCCTGAACGTCGGGCCACCATCAGTGAGCTTGGGCAGCCTGACCCAGAACGTCCCATCTCCCTCGATGTGATTAGGTTGCCTGCCCCCGTTGCTTGGCCACTGAGGATAAAAGGCAAAGACACCAGCTGGCCCCATGGTGGGTGGAAGGATGGTGGCGCCAGTGGCCTCTGTCTGGGGCAGCCTGGGGCAGCAGAACCCACGGTCGGCCCGTGCCAAGTGGACCTGCTAGGAAGGTCTCTGTGCCCTTCTGCGGTTGTCAGTCCCACAGCTCCCCACCCTTTCTCCAGAACCGGCAAGGGGTGAGCCCCTGCTTAGATGGTAGGAAACGAATCCTGAGTCAGCCCCTTCCTTCCCTGGCAGGCCCAGGCAGGAGGCCCCTGGTCTGCTCAGCCTGTCTGTAGATGACGCCTTTCCTAGAGGAGGAAGAGCCCACTCTGCTCTTCCCTGGAACCAGGAGTCCTTTTTCCATTAGGTGAATCCATCCACATACTCGATTTCGGTGATCCCAGCCAGGGTCTCGGCATCGTTCATCACGCCACGCCAATAGCTCCAAAGTCCCTCTCCACACAGTGGTTTTCCTTGAGTTCACGGTCGTGTGCACGAACGCCCGCTGGTATTCCACCGGGACGTCCCACCCTCACACGTCCACAGTGGACGTCTGCACTTGGCTCCCCGCCTGTCACGGCGCTGAATTCTCCATGTCCCTGGTACTCTTTCAGGGGATTCATGTGCATTTTCCAGGTGCCATCTGCAAGTGATTGTCGATTTGCTTATGTCTTACCAATGGTTCAAACTTTCTAGCTCACTCTACTTCTCCAGATGGACCTTTTCCCACTCAGACTGGGACCCCAGACCTTCACACCCTCATCTGCCCATTTCTATGGGGCCAGAGCTCCCGGGGTCCCCAGACTCACCCACAGACACCCACCCTGCCGCGCTCCGACCCCATGGTCTTCCGTGCTTCTGCCCCAACAGTATCCATGATGAACTTGTTCCCATCCCAGATTCTGCCCACAGGGTGTGTGCACTTGTGGAGGTGTGCCTATGTGTGCGTGGATGGATATATGTGGTCTTAACCCTCCTGGATACTGGCGTCCTGAATACCTTGATCTCTCCATCTAGACCAGCTCCCCTCTCTGAGTAACAGACGTCCTCTTAGAAAGCTGAAAACATCAGCTGGACCCAGCTTGAGCGTTGCTGAAACCCACTTCCTTCTCGGTGGGTGTGTTGGCTGCTGCCGGGGGGTCTGTCCTGGGGGAGCAGAGCCCCACGAACGCTGGTGCTTATCCCCGGGACCACCCTGGGTACCCGCTCCAGGATTTCTTTCTGCTCCTACTTCCCCCGACTCCTTCGGTCTATTTGGCTCATTTGGAGAAGAGACAAAGATGGAGCGAGCGGTGACTCCTGCCGGGTGTGAACACTGCAGACATGAGAGAAACACTGCACTGGTCCGCACGAGTCATCTGTGCAAATGCTTTTCTTACCGAAGCACCAGCATCATTGTCCCGCTGTTCTCAGGACGCCCGCCACACCAAGACAGGACCTCTGTCCCCTTCTCGGGGGCTCCGAACGGCGGACAGAGCAGATTTTTATCTCTCCTGCCCTCAGCGCGACCGCTCTGGAGAGGGCACGGGCGGTCCCCCGCGTTGTGAGCAGAACTTGCCGCGTGTCCGTCAGCATGATGGCCGACACAGGCTATTGATTTAATGACAACTATCACCGCGAGGAATTGATCTCATGTTTTCATTACACTAAAAATGCTTTAACAAGTTCATTCAGGGTCGGGCGATGGTAAAGATCCTCTTGGTCCCAATGGGGTCCCCGAGGAAGGGTGACTCGTAGGCGACCTTCTGAGAGAAGAGCTGCCCCTTGTGCAGTAACACAGCTTCACGCCATGTGGCCACCTTCTCCGAAGAGACCAGGCACCTCACTGTCTCTGCAAGGCCTCCCTGCTTAGAAATACTCAGGATGGCTTCTGCAGCAGGAGCTCCCTGTGCTCGGGGCCCTGCCTCTTCCTTGCCTCCCCGGCACGGGGTCCTTCCTGTCCCTGCCCTTGAAAAGCCCTTGAAGATGCTGCCTGCTGTCTGGTCTGCACGTGGGGAGGTCAACTTACCCGCCTGGTTTCCCCGGCGTGGAGGGCGCCTCCACCGTGTGTGGCCCTCTTTGAGTCCCAACTGCATCCGAGCCACGGGACCCTGTGCCTCATGGCCCCAGACAGAACTGTGGGTGAGCGGCACCCAAGGGGCGCAGTCGGCGAAGTGCCTGACTCTTGATTTTGGCTCAGGTCATGATCTCAGGATGGGGAGATCCAGCCTCACGTCGGGCTCTACACTCAGTGGGGAGTCTGCTTGAGATTCTCTCTCTCTCTCCCTCTCCCTCTGACCCTCCCCGAACTCGCATTCTCTCTCTCTCTCAAATAAATGAATAAACCTTAAAGAAAGAAAGGACAGAACTGTGGGTGAGAGCACCTGTTCTTAGGGAGGTCACAGCATTCAGTCTGAGGCTGCTGGGGGCCATCTGTCCCACCGGCCTGGCCGGCACCCTGGGCTGCAGGACCCCCAGCTAGCTGGCGGGTCTAACCACTGCGGGCATCCCAGAGCCGCGGCTCCTGCCTCACCTGGCCCCAGTGCCCTTCTCCTGAGCGCAGGTGCCCAGCCTGGCCTCATGCAGAGGGCTGGCTTTCTGCTTTGACCACTGGTCTGAGCCGGCGGTCACTTATGGGTCACTTGGTCCCCATGACGGGACCCTCTGTATCATTTTCGAGGCCCCGTGTGAAATGGGGATGCACAAATCAGTAAAAATTCCCAGACAGCAATGCAGCGTGCTCACAGAGCACAGGCGGGGTCTGCCCCCGAGCCCCCCCCCCCACCCCGCCAGCCCGTGTCCCAGGAACTGGGGTCATAGCCACTTTGGGGCGGGGGTCACCTGCCCAGAAGCCTTAGCAACAGGCTACTTCTTGGCCCCTTCCTTATGCTTTCTATTTGCCCGGACAGGGCCCCTGGTTCCGGATCGTGGGCTCTGCCTCCCTGGGGGTCCCTTCAGTAGGGCAGGCCCGCGATCAGACCCACAGGTGGACCCGCTATGGTTGCATACCACAGGGAGCCCCGAGGCAGGCGATTCCTTCCTTTGTGGGGATTTTTGCTTTTTCCCTCAAAAATGTGGTTCTCATCTTTTTTCACACAGCAGGCGAAATCCATGTGTCTCGGGTGAGGGGGTGGGAGGGGGCTAACAAATGACCCCCAAGCCCCATGTGTGCGCCAAACAGCACACGGCAGCCCTGGGGTTGCGGGCGCTTGGACCTCGGCAGGTCCTGGCCAGAACATAGGCCCGGACCCGGAGCAGCACCCACACCTGCGTTCCCTGTCTGCGGGCCGGGACGAGGGCTTTGGCACCACCCAGAGCCATGGAGCAGGGAGGCCACCTTCCCATTGCCCAGGGAAATGAGGGGCGTTCACCCTGCCGCATCTCCGAAGAGGGGCCGGGTCCAAGTGCGGTTCCTGGATCCCAGCGTGAGTCAGTGGTATTGCTGGGGAGGCCAACATAGACCCAGCCCATTTGCATCTTCCCCGTGCCGTGCAATAGGCTCCTGGACCTGAAAAACAGACAAGTAGCAGAAAAACCCAGCATCCACCCCCAGCCTCTAGGTTCTCAATTCTTAATTGATTTGGACATACATTTCAAAGGAGCTCTTTTCCAAATGTGACTGATGAAATGTCCACACTTATGGGGTGCAGATGAGAGTGTGAGATAAGTGCATAAACCAATTCGCTTTCATAACCTGATTTCCCATTCCTCGTCCCCAGTTCACACACTTGTCTCAACACTGTGTCAGTCAGCTATTGCTGGGTAACAAGCAACAACAGAGTCTCAATGGCATCCTTCTCATTCTTCTCACAAGCCTGCCAGTTGGCAGGGGGTCAGCAGGCAGCTCAAAGGGGTAGGGCAGGTCCACATATGTGCCAGATGGGACTCTTCCTCTGACCACGGGCTGCTCGGGACCCATTCTTCTCCAGCAAGGGTATCGGTGCCCCAGGGCAAGTGGAGATAGATGACGGCTCGGGGCCACAGGCTCAGAACTGACTGTTGGCACTTCTACCACAGTCCATTGGCACATGAGCTGTCTGAGCCCAGAGGTCAGGTGTGGGCTAGCAAGCCCTGCAGACCTATACAGCTAACAGCAGGGACAGAGGGCTGAAAGAATGGGGACAATAACCCGATGTGCTACACGACTTGCCTCCTTGTCTAAATATCCTTCACAATCCCTCCCCTGACTTTAGCTTTAGCCTAATCTTTCTCTGGAAGTTAAACCAGGGCTTCACCAACCGAGGACCGTGTTCTGCCTGTTGTCCACTGCTCAGCTCTGCCCCTTCCCCTGCAGCCGTAGCTCACTCCCTCCCTAAGGAAAACGAGATACTGGTTTGCGTTTACTTGGCACGTCCCTTAATTAATACGAGGGCAATCCTGGTCGTGGTGGCAACAATTGGTGTGTTTTTCTCCGAGTGCTCAGGACTCAACTTAAAAATATAAGCCTGTTTTGGCACAGGTTTGCCCGTGCGATACAGAAAAGCCACAAAATGCCTGCTTTTAAAGTCTTTCTTTCTCCTCCAATATAAATCTGCACTAAAGGCATATAGATGGCATTTTATTTATTTTTCTTTTTTTATTTTTTATTCTTATGTTAATCCCCATACATAGATGGCATTTTAAAAGCGGAGACATGCTAACAGTTATTCACCCTGGTTAGAAAAACAGAACTGCGGGGCATCTGGGCATCTCAGTTGGTGGACTGCCTGCCTTCGGCTCAGGTCAGGATCCCGGGGTCCTGGGATCGAGTCCCAATCAGGCTCCCTGCTCGGCGGGAAGCCTGCTTCTCCCTCTCCCTCTGCAGTACTCACTTTCTCTCTCTCTCCGTCAAATGAATAGATGAAATTTTAAAAAGAAACAAACCTGCATGATATCTGTTTTGTTTCGTTCTCAGAAATGGTTGATGGTGGCGGTGGGGATGTTCCGTAAGGTTCTTGATCTAAATGGAATGTGTCGTAAACGGCTGGTTGGGCCAGTGAAGCCAGAACAGGCTTGTCCGTGCCCACCGGCCCTCACTAGCCGCCTGGGTCCTGCCTCCCTCCCTCTGCCCTGCCGTACCCAAGTGGGCCAGTTTCTAGATATCAGTTGAGGAAGGCTTTGGGCTGTCCCGGGACTTGGCTCGCAGTGTGGCTTCTTGGCCGGACACTGTGGCTGGGGCCCGTGGATTCGGAACCTCTTTAGCAACGCTCACATAAGAGTTGGCGGGGTAGAGAGTGGTTTGACCGCCAGGCACGGGACACGGTGACTCCCAGCCTCGCCTGTGTGTCCATGACAGGGCGTGTAACATGTGCGGTGCTTTAGAGCCCGAGGCCCCACCACGGGGGGCTCAGACAGCGGGGATTTGGTGGGTCTTCTCCCTCTGCACACTACAGGGCGTCTGTGTCCACAGAGGAGGTCACGCCTGAGCCTTCGAAGAGCCGTTGATGCCCCTGCTCTGGGAACGCCAGCTTGGTAACAGCCAGGCACCTCACTGCCTGCAAAATGCCGCCGGCAAAATGCTCCCCGGCTTCCCCCGTGGAGCCAGAGGCCCCCTCAGACAGGAGAGCCGTGGCCTTATTGGAACCGACGTGGACATCTTTCCAGTTTATTGGGAAATTGCTTTCTTCCTAGGAAAAGCAGGTGCCTTTCAGAGGAGACATGTAGGTAAGGTTCCTCTTGGCAGGACTGGGGGGGCCCCCATGATGGACGAGCACACCGGCCCAGGTGATTAGGCTTGCAGCCCACAGGATGACGTCAGCCTGGGTGGTTCCGCAGTCAACATAGCAGAACTCACGCGACATCCTACATTTCGGCTTCTTCCTACGACTAAGGCTTTGCAATGAAAATGATGAAGCTCAGTGAGGGTCTTTGCAGAGCCCTCATGAGATGACGTGGTTGCTTAAGCATGCTCTCGCCGTTGTTCTTGGAAGGCGCCCTGCATGCCCGCACTCGCCCATCCCCACGGGCATTAATGTCTCTCCACACAGAAGGCATTTGAGAGCAATGAGGGTGAATTCTGGAGATGCACCTGCCTTTGAGTCTTGGCTCTGCAGCCATGTGTGCCCAGCAGTCCCTGATGAAAGTCGTCATCTCCTTGCAGGGAATTCTCCACCTCCCCCACGGAGAGCTCCAGAGCCAACTATCCCTGGGGATTCCTGGTCACACTGTGCATGGTTTTAACGGACAGGGACCCAAAGGCGGGAGCCCTGCTCAAATGGCTGTGCTCTAGGTCTTGAGAAAATAGCTACGTGACCAATTTTCCAGACTTTTCTTAACATTATCAGGTCTTACAGAAGAAAAATTTAGTACTGAAGAAATGAACAATAAAGAATTTCTAAGAGCAATCAAAGGAGAATTGCCTGAATAAAAGAAAGCGGTGTCTAGTGGGTGTTCTGGTTCGGTGGATTTCTGGTTTCCGATGGCTGATCAGATACCCGTGTTTTGCTGATTCCAGAAATCTTTCAGCTGTGTGTTCCAACACAGTTTTCCCAGAGTAAACAGCATTTGCTGATCTTAATTATCTCTTCCCTTGGTGACTAAAGGCCATTATCCTGAACATCAAGGATGACTGAATGAGACTAGAGGTAAATAGAATTATAGCGAAACCAGAACATTCCCTGGAAAACAAACACCACCAATAACAAATTCTAATATTGCTTCTTTTTCTTAAAATCCTATAGATAGAAAATGCCTGTGGTTTGGATTCTGAGTAAAATATTATATGATTTTTCTCTTCTGCCATTCATGTCTCATCTTCGCCTCCTGTCCAGAGCATCTTAAAGTTGTTAAAATGAGTTCTCCTTCTCACAGTGACTCTGATTTTAGGCCTGGAAAATATAATTTGGGTTAAAACTCGATGGGGAGTCGCTCACACGGATGGGTTGCCGTGGTGATGCGTTGGAGAGGGGAGCTGAATGGCCAGCGGTATTTGCAAGAGCCTCGGGTCGGGCTTTGTCTCTGCACCAGCTGGTGGGCCTCCTCTTTCCAGCACCCCTCCCCACCTGCTGCCTCCCTGAATCACTGCCCAGCACTGAGACTATCACGGAGTAGGGCATTTCCTGGGGTCTCCGGGCAGGGCATGTCCTTGCTAACAGATCCCTGGTTTTGTTCAGCTATAGAGTGGCCAAGTGCTTCCTAGGACAGCTTGAGCTCTTCCTAGCCACAGAGGATGCGTCTCTGCTGGTTTAAGCTAAACATAGTAATTTCATTTCCACACCAGTAACTGGGTTGGGCCAGGCCTTAGGACAGTTCTGGCCAGGGAGAGTAGGAGGAAGACTGCTGGGGGCATCTGGGAACACTTTCCCTGCAAACGGAAGTGGACGGGTGAGGATGCTTGTCTGTGACCCTAGGCGTAGGAGTCTGAGGATCGGAGGCCTGGAGCTGCAGACAACATCTCACCACCGTGCAGGGGAGGCTGAGAGCATCACAAAGCGGGAGACGCAGAGTCGGGATGTCTTTGAGGTGCTGAGCTCACCAGTGCTGAAGCTACCGACCTGGGGCCATCCTGACCGGTGGAAAGAAGCTTTGGACCTTATTGCCGAGATGTGTGCCCCCCAAATTCGTATGCTGCAGTCCTCACCCCCTGTACCTCAGAATGGAACCATTGGAGACAAGGTCTTTAAAGAGGTAATTAAGTTAAAATGAGGTCTTTAGAGACCATAACCCTAATGAGGATTAGGTTATAATTAACAACCAATGGATTAGAATCAATAACTCACAATGCAATATGACTGGTCTTATAAGAAGAGGGACTTTAGACAGAGACATGGGCAACGCACGGAGGGAGGACTGTGTGAAGACACAGGGGGAAGACGGACATGGACGAGCCCAGGAGAGAGGCCTCGGACGAACCCACCCTGCTGACACCTCGATCTTGGACTTCAGCCTTTAGAACCGTGAGGGAAAGGTGTCTTTCATGTAAGTCCCTACCTGTGGTACGGAGTTATGGCCGCCCTAGGAGACCCAGACAGGCTTACGAAGCAAGCCGGCAACATTCAACCCCGACTCAAAGTGGCTTCAGCAACGAGGACAAGGTCAGCTGAGTCACATGCGAGAAGTGGGAAGTAAAGCAGCCCATGGTGGTCTCCGAGGGCCATTAGACACCGGGCTCTTCCATCTTCCCGCTTGCTCGCCTTGTGGGCTGGCTCCAAGGGATGGCCGCCACATTCCCAGCTCCCTCCCGTGCAGAGGCAGGGATGAGGTTCCTACACATCTCTGTTTTGTCAAAGAGTCCTTGTGTCTCACTGGCCAGGATTCCAACATACATGCATCCCAAACCAAGAACTGGCAATGTGCACGGGATTACTGTGGCTAGAGTGAACTAGGAAGGAGCCAGTTTTCAGCTACGAAGGACTGCCAGTAACCAAATATGAGCGGTGCTTTACTAATACAGAGGAAGAAAGTAAAACGGAAATGGTGGTTGGGAGGCAACCAGCAGGGTCCACCCAGCCCGCACATCCAATCACCGCCAAACCTACTGATTTTACCTCCTAAGGAGCTCTTGGATTCATCAACCTCTCTGCATCTCCGCTACCATTACTGTAACCCAAGCCACAGTCATCTCTTGCTGGGACTTCTGCAGTAGCCTATCAGCTGGCTTACCTGCGCACACCCTGGTCCCCTCTGTCTCTTCTAACGATAGCCTAAATGATTTTTGAAGAATACAAATCACATCAAATCTCACCTTACTCAAAATTCCACAGTGGTCCCACATGGCATAGAATAAAGGCACACCTCCTTACCTCTGCCTGTAAGGCTCTGCCGGGTCTGGTCCCTGCCCACCCCTGCAGCCTCGTCACGGGCCACAGGCGTCTCGGACACTCCTCCTCAGGAACAGGGCTGTTTTGTTTTATTGTTCCTCAAATTCACATTGTGCTTTTTCACTGTGCTGTTTGAGTCTGTGCTGTTCCATCCCCCGAGAACCCTGTCCCCTCTACTCTTCCCCAGCTGGATGCCTACTCATCCCTCAGGCCTTCCTGGCCCCCTTCTGGGGGAAACCTCCCATCTTCTCTGACAAAGGCCAGCCCACGACCGTATGACCACTCCACACTCAGAGGCCTAAAGGTGAACTGGTTATTCTCACAGGTTGAAGAGGCTCAGTCTCCTCCTGGCCTCCCCCGGGCCCACCCACGCAGCTCCCTCCCACACCTGGGGCCTTAGTGCCTCTCTTGCCTTGATTCCATTCCCACGTGGCCTGTCCTCAGCCAGAGGTGTGGTCTGCGTGCAAGGAGTGAAAGCCGGAGGCCCCGGGAGCTTCTGCAGAGCCTCTCCCTCCCACTGACGGGTGGGTGCAGATCCTGGGCACCCCAAACTCACGATGTGGCTGCTGCGTTCTCTAACCCAGGCCCGTGGAAGAGGACCTTGGAGCATGGGAGCGCTCCTTCCCTGAGCTTGGTGGCACTCTCCTCTCGTGTGGGAACCCCAGGAGTTGCCGTGGCCAGGACGTGGCTCCCCTCACTCTCTACTGTGTCTCCTGCGACCTGGCTCGGGGCTAGGAAGGGAGTCAGGACGTAGATACTGTGTTGAATGGCGGAGCCTACAGGCGGCTCCAGCTTAACTGTGAAAGGCAGCTGGGGACAACCTCATATGCACAGAGGGCAAAGTTAGGGACATTACGGTACATCTGCTTGAGGGGGTCTCATGCAACCGTTTAAAACATCATCAGAGGGGCGCCTGGGTGGCTCAGATGGTTGAGCGTCTGCCTTCGGCTCAGGTCATGATCCCGGGATCCTGGGATCGAGCCCCGCATCAGGCTCCCTACTCAAGTGGGGAGCCTGCTTTTCCCTCTCCCTCTGCCATTCTCTCCACTTGTGCTCTCTGGCTCTATCTGTCAAATAAATAAATAAAATCTTAAAAAAAAATAAAATAAAATAAAAATAAAACATCATCACAGCTACACCGCAAGTAGAGAAGATACTTAGGACATACTGTTGGATTACAAACAACGAGAGGAAGAGGACATCTTTTTGTAATGAAGTCTTCCATCGCTCAAACACGTCCTCTCCAGCTCACTTCCCCCCAGGGCGGACACCGGCCCCTCTGGGTCCCAGCCTGGCGTGTCCTCAGGGCGTCTCTCCAAGACCCGAGCCAGCGGGTGTCCTGTGAGCCTCCCTGACCGGCTCTGTGGCGCTCTTGGTGTCAGGCCGTCTTCCCAGCTGGAGTGCAAGCCCCTGCGGGCCCACTGTCCGCTCCTGGCCGTGTCTCTGTCACCTGGCAGAATGCTAGGGGAACCCAGTGACTTCCCTCTGGGTGGCCAGGTGGCCTAATACCTGCTGGGTCCTGCAGCCCAGGGTCTGAAGTCCAAGCGTCGGCCGGGCCGCGACCCCTCTGAAACAGGGGTCTTCCTCACCTGTCCCAGCGTCTGGATCATTGGCTTACAGCCCCTCCCTGCCTCTGTTGTCACAGGGGCTCTGCCCACCTGTCTCTGCGTCTCTCCTGTCACAAGGACGCCAGTCATGCTAGATCAAGGCCCCCAGCTTAGCCTGATCGTCTGCAAAGACCCTATCTCCAGCTGAGTCACATTCATGGGTACTGGGGGCTAGGTTGGGGTCGTATCCTTCTCCCAGACACGATTCCACCTGCGGCAGTGAGGAAGAGAGGGGGGAAGGAAGGAAGGGAAGTGAGACTGGCCCCCCAGGCCCGGGCTGCTTCCTGCCCCTCCCGGGGGACACCTCCCCCTCTGTCGGAGGCTCCTGTCTGCTCCCACAAGCTCAGCCCCCAAGGAGGCACAGGGCCGAGCTCCAGGTCATTGTTCCAACACAGGTATGGCTCGCCTGTGGGTCTCTCGGCTAATGTCTCTCCAGCTCCCTCCTAGCATTGCTCAACTTTGGGATGCCTAGTGCCCACAGTGTTTCAGCCCATAGCAAGATCCCTGCTTGAAGGAGAATGAGTGTTTCTTGATGGGCGGAGCGTGGGGTGGTGTTACCTTCTCCGGGACGTGTCCCCCACCCCGGGGATCAGGGCTTCATCTCCCCTAAAGAAGGTGGGCTCCACTAAGCAGGACACAGGTATTTTGGGTAGTGGATGAGTAGCATCCTGTGACCGCAGGTGCTTGTCCCAGATGCAGACAGAGCCCAGGCCACACCCAGACCAGGGACCAGGAAGCCTCAGGGCTATGCCCTGGGGTCTGTGTCTTGGCATTTTCCGGGAGAGTCGGGTTCAGCTGCGTGTGCGGCGGGGGGGCTGGTCATTGCTGGTGGCTCTGCTTGGCTTGGGCTCCCGCACCCTCTGCGCTGTCCTGGCTCCTTTTGACATCGGTGCCCCTCACCGACCCCAGTCAAATGCGAGTTCCTCTGAGGGCCTGGGCTGGGACGTACACTCTGTTCCTTCCTTGTACTTTGCTCGTGCTCTTGAAGACGGCAGCTGCTCAAATGCTGGTGGAGACAGGAGCGTCTAGGGCAGGTGCGGAGCAGGGGCCCGTAGGAGGGCAGCCCTGATTCACTGCGGTCGCTGGTCCCGTGTGTAAATGCTTGCACCCCGTGGCGGCTCTCGGGCCACCCATGTGATGTCACTCACGAACTGCAGGGCTGGGAAGATGTGAGTCCGTTCCCGAGGGCTCCAGCACCTGAGGCCCCCAGGGTCCCCTGAATCTACCGGGACATCCTCCACCACCTCCTTACCATTTCCAAATCTCACTCCAAGAAAGAGAGCGAGAGCAAGGGCGGGAGAAGGGAGGAGGCAGACCAACAGAAGGGGTTGGCAGGCCCGGCTGGGAGGAGGGCTCGCCCTCTGGCAGGCAACGTGACCCACCAACCCCCCCATGAGGCTCCACTCCCGCCGCCTGCTCTAATAAACTTGAAACTCCAGTGACTTAAGTGAAGATTTCAGATTAACATTTAAATTAACACCGGACTGGAAATCTGGAGGCCCAGGTCGCTGATGTGACTCTGTTAACTTGTTCTGTGACCTGGGGCAGAAATTTAAAATGATCTTTTCTCATCGAGCCGCCCCTCCATGGGGAGGTCAGGGATGGCAGACCTGGAGGACTCCCTCCCTGCCAGCCTGTCCTAGAAGCTAGAGCCTTCCATGCAGGTGGGGATCCCCTTTGACCCTGAGATGCTCTGCTTGACCGGTGAGTGTGGACCCTCCCCACCCCGGGGGTCTGGGACTCCAGGCAGTGGGGGACACAGGCCAGAAAGGCAGGAGTCATGGTCCTCCCTGACCACCAAGGCTTGGGGATGACCAGTGGCCCCGCCATCAGCTCAGGCCCTCTGGGGGTCCCTCTTCACAAGCCCTCCTTTACAGGGCCTGTCTTGGTGCCCCCGAATCCCGAGTGGAAGGGAACAGGTGTTAACATATGACCAGAGGGCCCCAGGGGCCAGACAGCTCCAGCCTTGTGGGCTCTCAAGAGCCAAGACTATCCCAGATCAGGCTGGAGTCTGAAACGTGGTTCTGCAACACAGAGCAGTGAGACCTTGGGGCTCTGGGATCCCAGGCGGTCACCAGGTCTGGTTGGGGATTCCAAGAGTCTGGACCCTTCTAGAGGGTGGGGGAAGGGGCCCGCCTTGCGCATGCCTGACACTTTACAGATGCTGTAATCCTCGGCCTAGGATGAGGGAACTAACCGTAAGTCGGGTTTGTCCGGGCGTACGGTAAGCTGGGAACAGCAGTGGTTGGGCAGTGTGTCCTGGAGGACGGGGCATCGCTGTCCCCGTCAGCGGGAGGCCGAGTCCTGCAGCAATTCCCCGGCTGCATCTCTGCACCCCCTGGTCCCGGGGGCTCTGGCTGAGCTCATCGGGGCTCCTGCTGTGGGCTGGGAGGGGCAACACCAGGGCGGAGGGCGAGTGCCCCCTCTCTCTTCAGGAAGATCCTAGAACAGGGTCCAGAGCCAGGCCTAGCTGTCAGGGACAGGGACAGGAAGTGTGTGTTCTCTGTGGCCGAGCGTGTGGCTATGCGTTCCCTCGCTGGGGATGGAGGGACACCCGCGGCGGGAGGAGACAGTGCCGAGGGGACAGCCCAGGCGGTGACTGATGCTGCTGGCAAGAGGCTGACGAGTCTTCCGTCTCCTGCTGGTGGTGGCCTTGGAGAGACAGGCTGTTTTGTTCGGGGCACATTATGCCCAGAGACCGAGCTTGTCTTTGCTGATAATTTATTTAACACAGGTTCACTGCGGGAATGATAATACTAATACCTCACAAGCCAGTAGCAGACAGGATAATGTCTCTCTTTTTTAAATTAATTTATTTTTTTAATTATGTTACGTTAATCACCATACATTACATCATTAGTTTTTGATGTAGTGTTCCATGATTCATTGTTTACGTATAATACCCAGTGCTTCACGCAGAACGTGCCCTCTTGAATACCCATCACCAGGCTAACCCACTCCCCCACCCCCTCCCCTCTAGAACCCTCAGTTTGTTTCTCAGAGTCCACAGTCTCTCATGGTTCGTCTCCCCCTCGAATTCCCCCCCTTCATTTTTCCCTTCCTGCTATCTTCTTCTTTTTTTTTTTTTTTTTAAAGATTTTATTTATTTATTTGACAGAGAGAGACAGCAAGAGAGGGAACACAAGCAGGGGGAGTGGGAGAGAGAGAAGCAGGCTTCCCGCTGAGCAGGGAGTCCGATGCGGGGCTCGATCCCAGGACGCCGAGATCATGACCTGAGCCGAAGGCAGACGCCCAACGACTGAGCCACCCAGGTGCCCCTATCTTCTTCTTTTTTTAAACATATAATGTATTATTTGTTTCAGAGGTACAGGTCTGTGATTCAACAGTCTTGCACAATTCACAGCGCTCACCGTAGCACATACCCTCCCAATGTCTCTTAATAAGCCAACAAAGAAATAGCACACTCTGAACCAATGATGATAGATTAATTGCACCATTGTTCCAGGCAAAGGTGAGATGAAAGAAACAAAGCCCAGGTGTAGCCGAGGTGGACTTCTCTATCACTTGTTCCTCAGCCGAGTCGCTCCTTCCAGCCGAATGCTGGGTGCCAGTTGCCTGGCAGGTCCCTCGCTGCTGGGCACCGCACCGGTGTGGGCAGGGAAGGCGGGCTGTTCCCGAGCGTCTCTCTCCAGGGACCACTGCGCACCTGCAGCGGCGCCCACCAGCACAAGCCTGGCCACGGCGGGAACAGGCGTCTCGAGATCTTCCGAGAGCTACTGAGATGAGTAAGGAGTAGACTTGCCCAGACAGAACACTCTTTGGAAGGCCTCACGCGTTCTCGGTATTTAAGCGCTAAGTGAGATCACGTGACAACAGCTGCTCGGTACGTTCCTACTGAAAAGCACTCAGTAGCTCAGCGATTTTTTTTTTTTAAAGATTTTATTTATTTATTTGACAGAGAGAGACACAGTGAGAGCAGGATCACAAGCAGGGGGAGAGTTAGAGCGAGAAGCGGGCTTCCTGCCGAGCAGGGAGCCCGATGCGGGGCTCGATCCCAGGACCCTGGGATCCTGACCTGAGCCGAAGGCAGACACTTAACGACTGAGCCACCCAGGCGCCCCAGCTCAGCGATTTTGATGACATCATCCTGACACGGCCTCCCCAGTGTCAGCAGTTTCTTTCTGGGATCAAAACAAGTTATTCAAAACAGGTTCAAACCACATACAACTCTGTCCGAAACAAGCTTGCAAAACAATTTGAAATCCCCACCATGAGACGCGTGTGGTCCTGGGGACACAGACAGGACTTATCGTTCCATAATAGGTAATCAAAGTGGTCTAGGGCTGCTCACAAGGGCTGAGAGTCACCTGGCCAGGAGGGATGGAGGCGGGACGGCGCCCGGGCTGGCCCACGCGCCCCAGCGACTCAGGAGTGAATCCTGGGGAAAGGTGCTTGATCTCCCGGTCCCGGCCGAGAGATGGGGGTGGTCCTGGGGTCGCTCTCACGGGGCTGTGTGCGTGTGGAAGGCACGCCACGTGGGAGCACAGCTTAGTCCACACCTGGAAGGCAGGGAGCAGACAAGGGTGTTAGCGGCCGGCAGGATTCTGGTTGGCTTTGTTCTCATCGGTGCGGGCTGAGCCCTCAGCCGTCCCGTTCCAATGTCTGATCAGGAGATAGCACTAAAGTGGTGGGGTCTCCGGTGCCAGAATTCACATTCCGGGCATTTAAAGGTTATGCTGTTCTAACAAAGGGACTGAAATGTTTGAGTAAGAACGTGCTCATGCCTCCTTCTACACCAGAGCAGTCCTGAATGGTGGGGGCCTCGCTTGGGAGGAGGGGGTCGTTCAGAAAGCCAGGTTCCTCCAACACCCCTCATCCACGGTCGGGGCAAAGACAGCAAGTCCAGAATCAGTTTCCTGTTGAGCAAATGAGGCTGATGTTGGAGGCATCATTTCATTTACTTGTTAATGGTGACAATTCTCAGCTGGGCAGGAGGTACCTAGAAAGAAGGGCTAAATTGGCCATATAGCCCATTAGAGGTAAGTTTCAGAGGCTCCCTGAGGTTTTAAATCCAGCAAAAATGTGTCATTGGGAGCAGGGCCCAGTTTGGGGCAAACCTTTCCCATAATTCAGAGGTTCCCTGAGTGTAATTAATGCGGCCCAGTGGGGCTTGGGGATCTCTGACAGGCTAGGAGCAAGGGTCTCTCTATTCTTTAAAAAAGTATATTTTAAATGAAAAAGTCAACTGTATGTGGTTTAAAAAAAGACACTGTACGAAAGAGTATACAAAGAAAACTAGTCTCAGTCGACTGTCTTTGAAAACTCTGCACATTTCTTTTTTTTTTTTTTTTAAGATTTTATTTATTTGTGAGAGAGAGAATGAGAGACAGCATGAGAGGGAGGAGGTCAGAGGGAGAAGCAGACTCCCTGCTCAGCAGGGAGCCCGATGCGGGACTCGATCCCGGGACTCGAGGATCATGACCTGAGCCGAAGGCAGTCGCTTAACCAACTGAGCCACCCAGGCGCCCAACTCTGCACATTTCTGCTTGTGGAGAAGCAGTCAGAGGACGAGAACCATTCCCTGTTTCTGGAAAGTGTGTACTTGCTGAGGGTCCAGCTAGAGAAGGGCTCGGAGGGGGCCTTCCTCTGCCCCTTCCAGAGGTAACAGATGCTTTGTGCCTTGTTTAGCATGCAGGGCCCTGATGGACGAGGTGGAGTATGACGTCACCAAGGCTCGGCAGAAGACCAAGGTGGGCTCCTTCCGAATAAATCCTGACGGGACGCAGGAGAGGAGAAAGGTAGCGGAAAAGAAATCATGAGCCAATGTATAATTGCGGATGTGGGCAATTACCAACCATTTATCCAAACAGCAGTTGGTCTTAATCTTGTAACCTTCCTCTTGTTCAGGGTATCAGCTCTAAATTGCTTCTGAGTCCTGGGGGACCCAAAGTAATCTTTAAGCTTGAAATTGAAGTCTCTCTCCCAGCACCTAAATTTTGTGTCTTGTCATGTTGGAAGACATTGCAGCACTGTTGTTCATCAAGATAAAAATAGCACTTCCATGGTTCTTGGCGAGGCCAGCAGGGGTCCCAGAGCGGCTTCGGGGGCTGACTGGAGCCACTAGAAAGCTGAGCACCCTCCCCAGGCTCCCACCCCTCCCTCCAAGGTCTACAGAGATTGCTAGTGGGGTGGGAAGGTAAGACCCATCTCCGGGACAGACGCCGGCACTTGTCTGAAGGGAAAGAAGGATGTGCTTCCTCGCAGAGACCCTCTGGCGGCTCTGACAGTGGGTCTGAGAAGCTGGGAGGGTTGGGTGGGGCCACTGTGAGCGCTGGCTCGTCTCCTCCCCAGCCTGGCACTAAGGTCCTAATGCTCCAAACACGGAAGCCGACTGTAATGCCATCCTAAACAAAATATAATCGGAGAAGTTATTCTACAGCATCACTTAATTCACTCCGAGCTAAACAGAAACAAGTTTGGGGTTTCTTGCTCTTTAGTCCAATGCACTGCACTCTATTTTAGAGCAAATAATCGAAGAGGGCTGTCTGCTTTTTCCCCGTCTTCTGGGATTGCACGCCCATCAGAGAGGAAGGCAGGAGGGGAGGACAAGGTCCAGCAGAGGACGCCATGAGGTGTTGCACTGCGTGAACGTGACAGCCTTTAGGGAGGGCCTCCGTGTGATGTTTGCCTCAGTCAGGAGGGCGGGACGCTCTCCTCCAAGTCAGCGCATCTGCGAGGGCGGGTGCTCAGGTCTTTCTTGGATTGGTTGTGTCTTGAAGTCATAGCCAAGGACGGACCCCGAAAGTTCAGATCATGTCACCAAAAGGATCATGCTAACTGCAGGCTGAAGGCCCTGCTTATCCCCAGGTACCCCCTGGCCCCACGGGGTCACAGCAGACTGCGGAGGAGCAGCCCGGGGCCCTGGCGCCTGCCGCAGCAGACCCCCACGGTCAGGCAGGGCAGGGAGGATGCTTGTGGACAGGCCAACACAGCTTCGGAAATGAATGGGGTGTTAATATCAGAGTAGGTTAAAATGTGGGCTATCTGATGCACTGTTAGCGCACCTAGGCCACGAGAAAGGAAGACATCTGTCTTTAAAGAGTAACAGGGCAAAGGGGAGGGTCCCAGGCAGAGGGAACGCGGCAGGTACGCAGAGCTCTGGGCCCGCGGTGGGTGGAGGGCCGCAGGGGCTCACGGGGGCACACCCGGCCCTCCCCCGTCCTGGCTCAGGTCCCTCCCAACAGAGTCTTATGTTCACCTGGAGAATATAGGCCTGCTCTCCCCTTCCTCCTGTTGCCAAGGACATTCCACTTTGAGTCAATCGGGTTGAAATAACTTGTTCAATTTTGCCGCAAACACTCGGTCTACAGGGCATTTGAAAGCCATCCTTCCACCGCGTTCATCGGTTTGACCAGGGTGACCTCACAGTCCCGGCTACCGGAAGTGGGTGCTACCCTGGGTCGTGCTCCGCTTGGAGCTGCCACCGGCCCCAGAGCAGGGCTTCCCCCCAGCAGGTGTGTGGGTGGGTCTGCAGTGCCCCGAGAAGGCGGGTCTTTAAAGCCCCCCTGTTTGGGAACCATGTGGTTTTGGGGTCAGGGTGGAGGTCAGTTTTCCTGCCTCTGGCCAACTCACAGCAGAAGGACCCCAACGGCCCCCATTGTTTAAAGAGCCCTGCAATCTTCCCCAGGAAGCTACTGGAGCGTCTTGCATCCTCCAACTCAGAAAACTCTCCCCTGCCGTGATTCAAAACCCTGTGGCGTTGTTTTCTTCAGCCAGCAGGCTGCTTGGCCAAACTTGAAATGCAGGGGAGCCTCGCGGCATGAAGTCAGGCCCTTCAAATGCCCATCTTGGATGGGAGCCAGGTGGTTCTTGCTGGTGTGGATCCAGAGGCATTTCTCTGTCCTTCTGCTGTGAGCTTGCAGGATGTGTGTGCTCAGCTTGGCATTCAGCAAGGAACAAAAGAAGCGCCTAGCAGGACACTGAAGGAGGGAGGGTTCGCACCAGCCGCCCAGGCTGGGAGAGGCTTCGGATGCCAGGGTCCCCTCCTGGGCCTCAGGGACGTGGCTGGCCAGACGGGCGACACCACACACCTTCCTGCATTTTTCTGCTTTTTCTCTCCCCTTCTCATTCTGTGTTTCTCCAAGGATAAAAGGAAATGTGCATGCTGTGTCCTCAGAGCAGAGTGGGTCCTTGGAAAGCCTCCCCTTCCTCAGAGCACGAGTGGGAGCGCCCCCTGAGAGAGTCCAGTTTCTGAGGGGACAGAGGATGAAGCGACGTGAGTTGGCCTTCCGAGCACAGCGTGGATAATAAATGCACAAGATGGCCCGCGTCCATGCAGGGCTTTCATTCTGTGTCTGGCCTGGTGCTGGGGCTGGTCTGGGGAGGGCAGCGTGGACGGGAGGCACGTGTGCCCCAGCTGCTCTGGGCCAGGTCTCACTTGGTGAGAAGATTCGAGGGGGCATATTCTACCCCCAGAGGGCGGCCAGGGAGAAAGCAGTCCTGAGCTGTGGCCACAGATGCCCTGCCCCTGCGTGCCTGCCGGGCCGCCGCCGCCTTGCTGGCCCCACTGTGTTCTGGTGGGCCGTGCCATCTCCCTGTCCCTTGCTGGCTCTGAGCTGGCCTTGTGTTGAGCCCTTGCTTCGGTCTTTCCTCCCTCGGCATCGTTCACACACAAGCAAGGGCTTGCCTGCCCCTGGGGTCACTCGCTAGAGCCACAGACTCCCAGACGTGGCCACCCACGTGGCCACCAGCAGGATGCTGGGAGGTGGGGACGCTGCAAGAGCTGTCCCTTGGAGGACTGGGTGGGGCCCCGGTGGTCGGGGACAGGGCTAGGGGAGTGGGGGCGCCATGGCAGGTGCAGAGACTCCCAGTTCCCTGGGGCTGCAGCTGACTTCCTGCAAGACCTTCCCTCTGCCTGACCGTTTTTCCCGGCTGAGCAAGAAGGGAATAACCCCCCAGGGAGCAGCCCCAGGAATGGGGCTTTCAACCCTTCTTGGGATCTTCAGAGTACTTCTCAAGTGTGCTGGGCACAGCTTCTGGAAAGTCCCCAGTGGAATTAGGCCCGAGCTCCTCCCGGAGAGCACGCCTCTACTGGGCCCCCACTTCCCATAGCTCTGCCCCTTCCGCTCCCAAGCCTGGGGGACCCCAAGCACACGGTCACTGAAGGCCCCCTTCAGGCACGCCGCCGCTCCGTGGGCCTCCACGTTTCCTTTGAGTTATGCTCACAGATCTGAGCGTGAAAGTGTGGGTGCTCCCGGCCGGAGGCGGGAGCCCCCGCCAGCTCTCTACCCAGCATGGGGGCGGTGGCCAGACCCTGGGGGAGGATGCCCCCAAATCTCCGAGTTGTGATGAGGCCAGGCCAACACGCAGCTGCTGCACAGATTCAGCGGGCTGCAGGGGTCCGAGGGCCCCCCCCCACCTGAGCAGGCTGCAAGGGGATGGCACGTGGGGCAGGGGGCTGAGAACCGTCTCCTTTGCTTTGATTGACATCATCTTCCAGGTAGCTTGGAGGCCTTCGGTGTCCGGTGTTAGGGTCCGTACCGGTCCCGGGGAGGGACGCGCAGCACGCGGGCCACCATCCCCAGAGACTTACGGGGCTGTGCTGGGAATGTTCTCCCTGCTCCTCGTTCTAAATGGAGACACTGAGTTCACACACAGCCACGTTTTGTCTGACGTTGTTAAGGAGACGCCCGCGCCTGTCCTCCTCTTGTGGTGTCCCTGCAGGCGAGCGGGGCAGAGGGTGCACCGAGCCCTCCCCCGGTGCCCGGTGCCGCACGAGCGGCCTGTGCGGCCAACACCTCCCCTGCTCCGTGACAATGCCAAGCCCATGTGGCAAGGGGCAGTGCCATGGGCTCCTAGGTCACGTCTTCCTTGTTTTCAACAACTGGGTGGACGGCAGGTGTTGCCACACAGTGAGCGACACAGCACAATCCAACCCGGAGGCAGTTAGGTTTTGTTTGCTTGCTCAGCAAGCGTGTATCCTGCTCTCCTAAAAACTACAACAGCCAGACCTGCAGGAGTGGGGTGGAAGTGAACCTGTGCTCTCGTGGTGGAGACCGGAGTCAGCGGTTTGCGGACCTACAGTCCGTCCACTGGACACAGGACCTCCAGTCCTATGCGCTCCTGCCTGGCGGGGCCCCGGACACGTCTGTGTCGGGTACGAGCAGGAGATGCAAATGCAGAGCCTGAAGGCCGGCTTTGCCTCGGCTGACGGAGAATATGCCAAGTTCTCTAAACTTGGAAAGTTCAAACAGCAAATCCCATCAATCGATAACGATGATGGTGTAGACTAGAAGGTAATGCCTTTTTTGGTAGATTCTTTTAACACGTCTGGAAGGTAAATAAGGCCACTTTAATTGGCTTCATTTTCTTTTTTTTTTTTTCAAGTAATTTCCACGCCCAACATGGGGCTCGAACTCACAACCCCAAGATCAAGAGTTGCATGTTCTACTGATGGGGCCAGCCAGGCACCTCTAATTGGCTTCATTTTAGAAATACAGTTGAGGCTCAGAAAGCTTTAGTGACTCCCTAAATTTTGGCAAATTGGTATTAATTTAATTTGCTGGTAAGTCAATTTAGACAGATTCCACATCATTTGCTATCAATAGAGCTACCACATCCTGTTACATCCTGTATAACACCGGATTCCTACGGCATCTTGGAGTTGTGCAGTGCACAACTTGCAAAACTGTATGTGGGGCCCTGTTTGCTATTGTGAGGAGAGGCATGGGCTTTTGTAATAGACCAGCTAGGAAGCAGAGGGAAATTTAGTCCCTTGGTGATTTTCAGACTGTAGTCTGCCACCTGCCAGTGGGCCATAAAATCGGTGTGGTAGGGGGAAACCAGCATGTGAAAATATACATAAAGTGTCAGAATGCATCTTATAGCAAAGGAAACTGCTATCTCATGACACCGTGTAACGAGCTGCGATGCAAAAAGTGGGTCATGTCCAAAAAACTGAAAGCCACCATAGCAGATGGCTGTTCTCAGCATGGGACAGTAGCCTAAAGATACTTCATTTGGGAAGATCGTTAATACCCAAACAGTGCTGCAGTAATTCCTGACTCCCTCTGCAGAAACCGCCAGGACTTGTCTGAGACCATACACCATGGCAGACATAGCTGGGAGTTTGGTGGTCTATGCAGTTCCTAGGCCAAGGATGCAGGGCAGCGGTGGGGGCTGATGTCTTCCCAGCGCAGCGGTGGCCCCAGCGGCCTGGCTCCTGCAGTCTCAGCGGCTGTGCCCGCGCTGTGGCCTCTCTGCCTCAGGATCCAGGTGCAAGTTCAGCCCGTGCTAAGTGTGGTGTAGACAAGACGAGTCCTCACCCGGAAGGAGCGATACCCTGACCGCCGTGAACACCACAAGTGATAACCATAAGACCTGCTCCTGGCACAGAGCTCCTGGAACCCGGGTAGTGTCCTGAGTGAAAGGGATGAGAGCTGACGCTAATGAAGTGACCCTTGGGGTTGAACTCTCAACCCCACCCAGGCCCCTGGGGAGGGGAGGGGGCTGGAGGCAAAGTTCAATCACCAATAGCCGATGATTCAATCAACCACACCTACGAAATGAAAGCTCCATCACAACACTCAAGAGTATGAAAGGGAAAGCTTTGTATCATGTTCCTCTTTTAACACGTGGGAGATTTGGGGCAACCCTCTTGGTTCCCCTCCCCCCTTGGGAGCTTCGTACTATCACTTTGCTATATCGCTCAATAACCTTGCTTTGCTGCCCACCAAAAAAAAAAAAAACTGGGGGGGGCGCACCTGGGTGGCTCAGTTGGTTAAGCATCTGACTTTAGCTCAGGTCGTGATCTCGGGGTCCTGGGATGGAGTACCCACCGTGCTGGCTCCCTGCTCAGAAGGGAGCCTGTTTCTCCCTCTCCTTCTGACCCTCCCCCCCATGCTCTCTCTCTCAAATAAATAAATAAAATATTAAAAAAAAAACACATGGGAAATTTGTCCTGAAGCCCCAGCCCCACCCCAGCCCCAAAGCACTTCTCTCCTAGGTCAGGGCCAGGAGAGCTTTAAAGACCCACGGCTAAACCCCTCTCTGGGCAAGGGAACCAGCCCACTGATGGTCTCTACTGATGGAGACCCCGACTCGGGTCTCCTGGAGGTGCCTGCTTGAACACAGGAAGGGGGTGGCAGGAGCAGGGTCCGTTCATGGGAGGCTGGAGGGCGGCTCTTGACCGTTCAGCATCTGGTGCTAAGTGTGGAGTGCTCGGGGAGTCGGGGGGACAAGCAGCTGGTGGGAACCCCAGTGTGGTGGGGGAGCCTGGAGATGGTGGTGGGGACCAGTCAGGCATCCTTCCTTGCATTTTCTGGTCAGCAAGAGGAGGAGATGGTGTGTGGATGGATTGTAGGGCTGGGAACTCTACCGAGCAAGCAGGAATTTGGGGGATCACCCCTAAGTTGGTCTGTGGACATTGTCAGCCCACAGATAACATTGTAATAAATGTTACTTTGATAATAGTTGTGAATAAAATTATGTCTCCAGGAAACTGTAGTTCACCAACAGAAAAAAAAAAAAACAAACCAAAAAACAAGCCAGAAAGTTGTTTTCCAGTTTTTAAGTGCAAAAAAAGAGGTTATTTGCCAGTGCGTACAGACTACCCTATGTGTACACATACGTTGTGGGCAGAAAGCTTCCAGAATACACATCACAGTGGTGGTCACGGTTATCTTTGGGTATTACTGTGACTGTCTTCTCTTTTTGCTTGTCTTTTACATTTTTTTCCATAGTGAACACATTATCACTATAATTTAAAAACACAAAGTGTGCATTCATTTTTTTTTTTTGAGAAATCAAATGAATTCCATGTCATTTCAAGAATTCCCCAATGCTTAAATGTAGCACTGTTCTTGTTGGAAAGCCACACATGGACTCATGATTTTCTTTTTTACAAAATACTTGACATAAAGCTATACTGTGGCTTTCTCCTGATTTGCTCAGTGCCCATTCCTGGGCTCATACTGGCGTATGAGTAAGTCAGCACGCACTTGTCCTCTGGACGTTGTGAGAGTCTCAGGAAGATGGTGTCGGACTGGGTGGCTCTTCAGCTCTGTCTCTGGTCAGGCGCTGTCTTCTCCCTGTAGCCCTTGCTGGCCAAGAACCTCCCCTGGGACTCAGGTCTCGTCTCTCCCAACCTCCTACTAGGAAATGAACAGGTGTTAGTGTGTTCAGTCCGAAACACTGACTGGTCTGCTCACGCTCTTCATCTTGCTTTCCTCCCAAGGAAGAGCAAGCGGAGTGAAACCTAGTCCTCAAGACCATAACACTTGGGGTTCTTTCTGTGCACTTGTGAGGAAAATGTGTTTGGTGACTTTTATTGTGTATCGTCTTTTATTTTCCTTCTCTAGATTCTTTAAAAAGAGAAATATTACTACTCAAGCTTTCACTGAAAGTGCAGCATAATCCTTTAGTGTCCCATGGTGGGAGCCAAGTCCTTGCTCACGCGGGGGTCCCGTGTGGGTCTGCAGGGAGTCTGCTCCACCCGGACTCCTCGTCACCGTCCTTAGAGTCCTGGTCATGAGCAGGATGGTGGGGGAGGGAGGATTCCTTGGGAAGGTTTTCTGGGCAGACCTAATGAAAAGTGGGATGCCTTACTTCTGCCCACATGCCATGGAAACGGCTGAGCTGTGTGTCCAGGAGAAGAAAGGGACAGTACGGTGACCATTTTGCAGTTGTGCCCGGTGACACGGCGTGCATCCCGGGGCTCCGTGTGTGCGCGAAGTTTCCGCAGAGGCATTAACAGAGCTCGAGTTCGGAGCAGCCTGAAGCTCGTCAGCCTCCCAGGGCAGGTGCAAACACCGGCTCGCCCCACAGGGCTTGCCTGTTACCAGGTGAGACCAGCCCCGCCCGTACTCTGACCCCCGAGGGTTTCTTGCCTGTGGCCAATTCTTCTAGCAAACGCTAGCAGTCAGGGCTCTACGGAGAATAAGAATCCCTCCGACTATTTGAAACAGAAAGGAATTTGATCGAGGCTTTTAGATGCTTCCACACAGCACATCCAGACCACCAGGGAGCTGCCCGCTGGAGAAGGGAGAGTCCAGAGGCCACGGTCGAGCGGCCCACCTGGATTCAGGGGAACTGTTGTGAGCTGGGACTCAGGGCCCAGCAAGTGACTGTGGCCGCTGACCTTGCAGCCGGGACCTGCCTGCTGGGTCCGCTGCCACAGAAGGAAGAAAATGGAAGCCCTCACCCCCAGCCCCGTCCTACTACTATGGTTCCCACGCTGGGGTGCTGGGAACCGCTCGGGAAGCCCGGGGTGGGGGGTGCAGACATGCTGGCCGGAGCCGGACCGCGCAAGCCGCGGGTAGATGGCCTCCCCTCCCCCATCTTCCCAGTCACATGGGAATGCATCCATTGGCAAGACCTCAGTCCCAGAAAGAACCCCAGCTGCCAAGAGGGCCGAGGCGTCCGGCCCCCCTGTGCCCGGTGGAGGCGGCGGGCTGGGGGCCGCATGCCAGCTTCCCCATCCGCCCGGCCCGCCGGCTTCCGGAGCAGAGTGGCGGCCTGTCCGTGGGGCGGCGGCCCTCAGCACTGTGATCCAGGTGTGTGCGCTGCGTATCCGCGGCTTCTATGTCCTCCAGTGACACCTGCTCGTCTTAGTCCCAAGGGTTCCGTGAAGCCCAAAGTTCCTTCTTGGACCCAGGGTACCTTTGTGGTTACTGTGACCGTGGACCTAGGCTCGGGCCTCTCCCGGTCTTTGGAACACTCCCTCTGGTGCTCTGCTCTCCCCTGCCGGGAAGCCCCACGCTGGCCGAGGGGGGCTGACCCTGGGTCTTGGCCCCGCAGCACTCACCTCCCTGGAGGCAGGAGCAGGAAGGGCAGGCAGGGCGCCGACAAGGGGCAGAAAACACGCAGATGCACCTGGATGACGCCTGGTGGCGCCAACATGGGTCCGTCCCAGAGCGTCAGCAGGGGGTTTGCACATGACAGCCGGGACTCTGTGGGTGCGGAATCTGCATTAGGGAACTGGGGCCGGCCCCTGGTTTTGTCTGCTTGTTCTGGGGTGGGAGGAGCCTTCCTCGTGCTCTCTACCTCCCCTCACACATCCCACCACCTCTTCTGCTCCTACTCAGCCCAGATGCTCCTCATTAGCCAGGTAGCCTCCAGCTACCTTCGCCCCCTTCCGGAGAATATTCCTGACCCAGAAAGTACCCACCTCCTCCACCACAGGCCTTTTTCAACCGCATCCATCCCGGAAAGGTGACAGGCTCCACCTTCCCTTGCCTGCCAGACGCCGAGCGCTGAGCGAGGGCTGAAGGTTCCTGATCCTTCGCCCTGTTTGTGTGACCTGCTGGGCTGCCCAGCCCTTGCTCACTCCGTGTCTGGGAACCCTCTGCTGCACATGCAGCTGCAGGCCTTCTGGGTCCTGCGGGACCGCTGAGTCCTCCTTCACCCACTTTCCCGTCTCACGCAGCCCCTCTGCGCCCCCACCTCTGAATCGCCCAGGACCTGTCCCGGGGCTGCCTCTGGGTCAGGGCCATTGGCCACCCCCCAGACTGAAACCACCCCTGCCCACAAACCGCCTCCTTCTCAGCCTGTGAGGTCTCCAGGGGGGCCGGGGTGAGAATGCAGGCCCGAGGACGGGAGCAAACGCACTAGCTTGGGGCTACCTGTCACAGAACAGAGAGTGCGAGACTCAGTCTCATGACCCAGGAGGGTTGGCAGGCCTGGCTGGGACCCAAGGGGGGCCCTCAGGCAGCGGGACTGTTTGTGGCCCCGGGTGGGGCGAAGGCACCTTTCCCCCGCCCAACTGTTTGCCCCAGCGTGGGGGTGCTAGTGCTCTTCCTGGAGGGGCCAGCAGGGGGACCACAGGGCTTCCCATCCTCGCCACGGCCTTCCCCGCCCCAACCGCGGATCAAACAGTCCTGCGTCCCCAGGGAAGGGGGGCGGCGGGGGATGAAAATTAAAAGGGGAAGAGATTATTTTAATCCTCTTGGTGGGTGCTGCAGCAACTAGGGGCAGAGGAGCGGACCATTTGCCCCGTTCGGCTGGCGCTTGAAGGTCAGCCGCCAAGACCGGTCTGCTCACAGACTTCCACAGTGACAGGATGGCCTGCAGCCCAGACTGCTTCTCCCGAGCAGGCTCAGATCTTCCTACACCTGGTATTGCAGGCGGGTGGGATTCAGGCTCGATGCCCTCTTGCGCCTCCCCGGGGTTTCGAACCGGGCAAGGACTGTGGGGAGTGAGCCGTGGGAATCCCCAGGACTCCCTGACGCCGGGTGGGTACACGGGGTCTTCTCTTCATTCTCGTGCCGGGCCTCTCTAGCCTGCTGTGACCCGGGTGATCTGCGGCCTCCTCCAGCCTCTCTCTTGGCCACAAACTGGAAAAAACACAAAAAGGGAACTCGAACATTAAGTTGCTTTGAGAATCTTTGGGGTGTCTTTCTGATTTGCGAGACGGACTTTGTAGCAATGTTCCCCAGGGGCTGGAGATGCCCGTGGGCAGGAGAAGCCACGGCCCTGGCCTGTGGCCAGGCTGAAAGGTACTCCATCCACGTGGCAAGCTTTTCATTCTTGGGATATGGGATAATTTAGTAAGGGTATAGTGGGAATTTTCAATGCAAGTTCTTCTCCTTTGGGTTTAAGAAAAATTTCCGGCAATATTTCTAGGAGGAGATGGTAGGCAACGTAAAATAAAGCAATGGTACATAAAGGTTTCCTGGTTCCAAAATGGCGAAGAATTACTGTCAAAGAATTATATAAAAAGACAATGACCGTGGGAAAGAGATAGCCTCAGGACTGTCTACAGATATGTCTCTTGGGCAAGCAGAAAAGACAGAAACCTTCACTGTTAACATATTGGCTTGAAAAATCAGGCTGAACTTTCCGAACGAATTTTTTTCCTCTCTAAATGTCACTATCGGGGCACCTGGGTGGCTCAGTCGGTTAAGTGCCCTACTCTCGATTTGAGCTCACGTCTTGATCTCAGTCGGGGTTATGAGTTCCAGCCCCACATTGGGCTCCATGCTGGGTGCGGAGCCTGCTATAAATAAACAAACAAGCAAATATCAATATCACTTTTACCTATGGAGTATCCTACTAGCCATCGATCTAAGTAAACTCCTATTTATTATTTTGAGCCAGTATTTGCACAGATTCTGTTTTATGCACTCAAACTGTCATCTGGAATCCAAGCTGACCTGGTTGTCACACTTTAATGCAAAATGTGCAGTGGGGGTTAGGATAATTTACAGCAAGGAGGGGACCCCTTTTCGCTGAGGTCCCTTCTAATGCTTCTGGACATCCTAGGTTGATGGTGTTCAGGGGCTCAAGACTTAGACGTCTAGGCAACAGACGAGGCGCAATCCCCCTTCCCCGTTTCCGAGGCATTTCCCCGGAACTCTATCCCTTCAGCCGTCACCACTTGGCCTGACGCCCTGCCTGGGGTTTCCTGTGGTTGGACTGTGTGAGGCTGAAGGCAGCCAGAGCTCCCCAACTCTCAGCTAAGCAGCTCTCAGGAAACAGAAATACCAAGAAGGAATGATCCCATTTCTGAGTGTGGGCTGTGTGTCTTCGGGCACACCTCCGTCTGACAAGGAGATGCCCGGGTCCTGACCTGCAGGGAGGGTGAGCCGAGCAGGATGGCCCGCCCAGTGGAAGGCTGCCACCACCCCAACCCCGCTGTGTGCTCGGCAGGCCCTTGCTGCACCACACACTGTGTGGACTTGCTCAGTGTTCTCTGAACCTCCCAGTTTTAAATGCCATGACCAGTGTAATGACCTACATGCGAGAGTCACACAGTGTTGAGGGAAAGAAATCCTGTCGTTTAGCTTAGTGTTAAGCAACAGAGCCGAGTGCCAAATATGGACAGTGTTCTTTGAATTTCAATTTTAAAAAATAAACACTGAACGTAGAAGGCAGAGATTAATGGTCAAGGATTTGGCATACTATGACCCAATTTTTTCTTTTGCAAAGAGCCGCTCTACAACAAGAAGTCTACGAACAAGTAAACAGTCCCACATTTCACAGCGCGGGCGGGCTGCAGAGGCCTGTCCGGCGGGCATGCGCACTGAGGGCCAGCAGGTGGGACTGGCCTGGGCTTAACGGCCAAGGATGCCAAGACTAAGCACCCTGGAGTTCAGCCGGGATGCCACTCCGTGGGAGCCCAGGGCAGTGACTCGGAGGCCTGATGAGCCCCTGCAGACACGTACAGCCTGGGGAGAGGAATTGCTCCTGGCCTCTAGTGGGTAGAGCTGGGGTGTTGTTAGACGTCCTGCAAGCGCAGGAGAGGCCCCACAGCAGAGGATTCTCCGGTCTTAAATGTCAGCAGTGCTTAGGGGGAGAAGCCCTGTTCTGCGGAGATCAGGAGTTTTCTTTCCTCAGATGGGGAATTCCAGTGTTTGGGGAAAGTCATGGCTCTAACTACAGAGACGCCCCGCTCGAGGTGCATCGCTCTCTTAGGATTGAAGAACGCTTGCTGCCCGCTCTGGACCTGGACTGTGGTCAGATCCGGCTGGGAGAGGGGGACGCGTCAGGAGGACACTGAGGAGTTGGGGTACCCAAGTCTGATGAGGCAGTGCACTGGGGCGACAGTGCCCCCCAAATTCACGTCCACCCGGAACCTCAGAATGTGACCTTATCTTTCAATAGGATCTTCACAGATGTTCTTAGTTAAGACGGGGTCATCCTGGATTGAGGTAAGCCCTAATCCAAGGACTGCAGTCCTTCCCAGAAGGCCAGCAGAGACACTTACGCGGAGGGGAGGTCGCCTCAGGAAGAGAGGCAGGGATCGGAGGGTGCCGCTGCAAGCCAGGGTCCCCGAGGAGGGCCGGGACCCCGGCAGCTGGAGCCGGGCCCGGAAGGATGCTCCCTGGAGCCTTCAGAGGGAGCGAGGCCCTGCCGACACCTCAGTGTCACACTCTGGCCTCCAGAAGGGCGAGAGCAGAGTTCTGCTGTTTTAAGCCACCGTGTGCAGAAGCAAGCAAGGCCGGAGCATGGCAGGGGTGAAGCGCGAGGTCCCGCAGGGGAGAGAGATTGGAGGCTCGGGCACATCCAGTCCTCACAACGTGAAAACCAAAACAAGACCTGGAGCCAACAGTCATGTATGGAAGACTTCCTACCAACAGTCGTGTGTCTGGTTTCTCTGGGTGATCTGGAGACCGGCCCCTGGGCCTCGGTCATCCCTCCGCCCAGCATGTCCTCTGTGGTGTCCACCGCCCTCCGGTGGCCTCCCAGGCCGCCAAGCCAGTGCTCACCGCTGGGGCGCAGTGCTTTCTGTACAGGTGGATGGTCCAGGTCCACAACCAGGTCTCTAACAACAGAGGCACCTTTTAAAAGACCAAGATGCCACGTGTTTGGAGAAAAATGGGAGCCTCGGGATGTCCTGTGGAAGGAAGTACAGACAAGCTCCCCGTCTTTGGGGTTTGGCTCTAGACGAGAGGCTGCCTGGCACAGCACAGAGGGTCTAATTCAGTGCCCAACCTGAACATCCTTATCTCCGGTCTCCACGTGACCGGCACGTTGGGGACAGTAGCCCATCCCTCCCACAGAGCTTCATGTGGGACAGGGAAGGGGAGGTGAGCTGTGACCAGGGCCAGCGTCGCCCAGCGGCCTGAGACCTGGCAGCCCCTCAGCCGTCCCACGCTGGGAAGAGGAGTGGAAATCTGTGAAGGGAAGTGTTGGGGTGGGCAAAGCTCTGATTGAGAGACTTTAAATTTTAGATTAAGAAGGTCTTATTCTCCTGCCCATTGTTTAAGTCAAGTGAAAAAATAATTAGGCTCTTTGGGCCCTTCTCATGTCTTTCTCTGTGAACTTTCTGGAAACATGAGAGGGAGAGAGTCTCTCCAGCCATGATGAACTGTTGGAGTCTGGGCCCGTCTGGAGAGCTCTACTCTCCCTTCCGTATGAAAATGTAGAATTAGGGTCATCTCTAATATGGTAGAGGCTAGATTTCACTAACAAGATCATCTGTTTAGCCAGGTAGCTCTCGGGCTGTCCTGAAGGCACCGAGTTCTGATGGAGGGGGTCAGGCGATGCCGCCCGGAGGCTGGGTCTCTGTGGGTTCCCGGGGGCTGGGGGCTCCTGCTGGGCTGTGAGTGGCTCTCGGGTGGGAGGAAGTCGGAACAGGGACACTTTAGTCTGATGACTCCACTTTGGGCTTTCTAAATTTTTTTTTCATTAAAAATTTTACATTACCCAAGTAACACACAGTGATCTTAGCTGGAGGTATGCAGACGCTTGTGTAACCCACCTTCCCACCCACTCGGATGGTCAGCAGTCAGAGAGCCCCCACCAGCTTTCCCCATGTTCACCCGAACTCCCACAAACATCCACACATTCAGTATTTTTTCTGATTTTGTCTTTTTGTCAGTTTAAAGTAATACTAAAATCATGCTCTATATATCCCTCTGAAGAATGCGGAAATGTTAAATAAAATAAACTCAAATGTGCAGTTTCCATGCTTTCCCCATTCTCTAGACTGCATTGCACCCCACCCCATCCGTATGTCTAAGCACTAGCCCCCCACGTGAGCACATTGGACATGGGGCTTTTAGGGAGGTGAGTCAGGTTCAAGGAGGCCACAAGGCTGGGGCCCCGATCCGATGGGACTGGGGTCCTCATGGGAAGAGAAGGAGGCTCCAAAGCTCAGTCTCTGCCATGTGAGGACAGAGCAAGCCAGCAGGACAGTCCTCACCGGGAACAGAACCCGCTGGCGCCGCCATCCTGGGCTCCCAGCCTCCAGAACCAGGAGAAGTCCATTCCTGTTGCCTAAGCCCCTGGACAGTGCAGCCTGAGCAGACTAGGACACCCCCCTAATGAAGATGCGTCAGAACCCCTCCAGCCCAATGGACAGAGACCCCACCCATTTCGGTCAATGTCTGCCCCCCGCCGACCGTCCTGCCGAGCGGCGTGTCCCGTGTGCTGCAGGACCCAGCAGTGTTGCAGTCAGACCCTGGCGGCATGTCCTCCTGCATGGTGAGCGCGCTTCCCACAGCGCGGACGCCCCGAGGGGCAGGGGTCCCACCATGTGTGCGCTTTCGATTGAGCCGCGTTGCCCGATTATTCTCCCCTGAGGCTTGCGGCATTTGATGCCCCCGCCCGAGGAGGATGAGAGCTTTCTTGCATTTTCTCCTGCTCTGGATTACATCATTCTTTATTTTTGGTATTCTAATCAACGAAAGGTGGTATTTCACTCGTCTCAATTTTGCTTTCATTGGTTCCGAATGAAGTGATGCATTTTTTCAGCAGCACACCATGGGGTTAGATTTCCTGTGTTTCCAGGTGTGTGTGTGTGTGTGTTCTTTACCCGTTGTCTGTTGGCTTGGGTCTTACATCATGATTATTTCACAACTCAGCGGACAGGGACAGGACCTCTCGTCCGCCCTCCCCGCTGCGCCCGCGTGTCCCTGGTCACGGTGTGTGGGTGGCCTTGCCCCTTTTGGCTCATGCACAGCCTTGACTCTCGACAGCTGGGGGTTTCTCCTCTTGTTGAAGGAGGCCTCCCCACTCTGTCATACTAACAGTTTTCTGAATTTTCTCCCAGGAGTTTGTGCTCTTAGGTGTAAGTGTTGCATCTGCGCGGAGCGCGGCTTTGGACGTGGCGTGCGGTGCGGTCCAGCTTCCCCTCCCTGACGGTGGAAGTCCCGGTTAGGAAGCGAGCCATGCCCCCCCTCCCGGGGCTCGGATGACACCTTGTCAGCTCTTTATGAAGATGAGTTTGTCAGAGACTGAAACACAAACTTTCCCTCACATTTTCCTAACACCAGAAGTATTTCTGTGGCTTCTTTAGAGCGTGTGTTATTTTCCAGTTGGTACACTGTCCTACGTCTGTTCCGAACCGCATCTTCTCCTTGCACCCCCGCTCCCTGCACCTCACAGCAGAGGATCTGCTTCCCGTGTGTTCTCAATGTCTGTGAAATGAAAGGATAAAAGAATAAGCCTCTGCCCGTGGAGGTGCCACTTCTCTATTGGTTCTGTGACGTGTTTGGGGACGATTTGCGCTGTTTTGTGAAGACTCTAGGAAAGCGATAGAATGTCAAGGAAAAAAGAGGATCCGTCACCTGTTAGCCCCCTGAGCAGTTAACTTGAGGATACGTGTCTGTGGTCGAGGTGTGTGCTGACCAAGCCGGGCACAGTAGGGAAACAGTCTCTAGATGAGGTTGGCATTTCTAGGCAAGACTTGGGAGCTGCGGCTTTGTGCTCTGGTCAGTCCTGCTTCCCCGGAGGGCAGCTTCCCACCGCGAGCCTCTGGTCCAGGAGGTGAGCCTGTGACAGGTCCCTGCGTCCCCGGTGCCGCCTTCTTCCCTGCGCTTGTGCACGCACTCTGCCCGGGACGGGCTTGAGAGTTGGCCACGCTCTGTCACGGGGGCAGAGGCACCGTGTTCCCATGAACCAGAATATTCTAGCCAAGGGAGAAAAGAGCAGCTTTAGCATTTGGGCATGTAGATGGATTAAATGCTATACCATCCTCAGGGAGAAGAAATAAAACAGATGATTCAACACCCCTGAACAGATTAAAAAGAATAATTATCAGAGGGCATAAAGTGATGGGAGAGAATGAAGGATTGTAGTAGCTTGGCACAGAAGAGGGTTAATTAACCAGATGCTGGCCGTGCAGGCTTCTTTGCATCAGTACAAACAAAAAGTGTGCTGGGATGTGCCACTCCCCGAGGACCTAAGTCATCCCCTGGGCCCTGGAGAGGATGGAAAACCTTCCTCTGGCCATGCCTGTCCTGGGGGTGCGTCCACAGCTCCACCTCTAGCTCAGAGGGGCAGGCCCATTGGATCCCCCATCAGTTCTTTGTGCCTGACACCGGACTGGCATGTCTCCCGGGACTGCCGTGAAGGAATACCACGGACGGGGTGGCTGAAACAGAAACCAGATTTTCTCACCGGTCAGGAGGCCCGAAGTCCAAACCAGGGTGTCGGCAGGCTTGGTTCTCTCTTGAGCGCTCAGGAAACACGGATTCCCTGTCCCGCCTAGCTTCTGCTGGTGGCTGTACCCCGCCCCTCATCTCTGCCTCTGTGGGACACGGAGGTCCCCTCTCTGAGTGTCCGTGTCTTCTCCAGGTCTTATAAGGACACCAGCCATGTCGGGTTAAAACCCATCCTAAATGACTACGACCTCGTCTGAGCTAATTATACCTGCAAAGACCCTGTTGACAAATAAGGCTGCATTCACAGGTACCAAGGGTTTGGATGGAAGCATGTCGTTTCTGGGGGGACACAGTGTGACCCACAACAGGCTTCAGAGTTGATGACCTGGGGCCTTCCTGCTGTCTCTCTGATTCCATGAGGCTGAGTGGGTTTCTCCTCTCTACCCAGTCATCTGCTAGGCTGTCTCAGGCGATGGGGATGCTGGAAGGGTGGGGTGACGTCCCCTCTGCCACCCCTCTTCTTGTTGGCAGGCTGCTAGGCTGCTGGTGGAGGGCCGCCTGGCTGGGGCTGGCACGACCCCCCCCCCCCGTATACCCCTGTAGCGGGCACCGCGCCCTCTCCCTGCAGATCACTAAGAGAGGTGTTAAGGGAAACGAACCCTAACATTGACCTCCACGGCCCTTCAGGAAACACCGCTCCCTTCCCCCGCCCCTCCCGACCCCCATCTGGGTGTGCGGCTGGATGCCATTTACCCTTTGTCTCTGATGTTTGAGTTCATTTCCGGTACATGAGACTGTTCTCATCCAGGCTGGTTCAGCCCATTTGGCAAGAATAATTTCACAAGCCTGGTATTAGACGCTGCACAAAAGTCTAAATACATAATGCATTTCGTAATTCTGTCACACTCAAACCAAGCTGTCAAAACTGTCTGCATGACTTATCCTTAATAAATCCCTAGTCCTGTTAATTGCTCCTTATTCCTCTGAATACGGGTTGTTGGAATCCTCAAATCGGGTAAAGAATGGAGGGATAATGGGGACGCATTTAGAGGATTGCCACTGTTTTTCCCCCAGGACAAAGGGGGCGAGACCTGACGGTGGGCGCCGAGCAGCCCGCGAGCAGGGAGGCCGGGTCTCCTGGGCTGCGGCTGAGCCTGAGGTGTTAGCACGTTCTTTCCCTGGAAACTTCGGAGGGAAAGGGAGGCTTTGAGAGCCGTTGACAAAGATCACCAGACGGGAGATGAGTTCCGGGACACTAATTCTCCTAGGCACGGTGACCTTGGGGGCACCTCCTCGGTGCTGCTCGGGGGCGGGCACAGAAGTAGAGATCCGTGTGGGGGGCTCTCGGGAGGACTGCCGAGATCCCCAGCTGGGAGGGGTCGCTCCCTCTGGCCCCTGACACGCGGAGAAGGACTCGAGCATCAGGTAGACCCGGTCGTCTTCTGGCTTCGGCATAGACACTGGTTTGTGACCTTGAGCAAGAGCCCTCCCTTTTGGGGCTGCCAACGGAGATGGATGGGCAGGAGCAGGGCTGGGCAAGTGGCTTCTGGAAAGAACCAGACGGTGGATGGTTTAGGATCTGTGGGCCTCTCTGCCACCGAAGCTGGGCGGCAGCTGTGGGTGGACAGGATGCGTGTGGACAGATGTGGCTGCCTCCCATGAAGCTTTATTGTGGACACCGGTATTTGAATTTCATATCATTTTCACGTGTCACAAAATATGATTCTTTTAATTTTTTCAGCCACTCTAAAATGTAAAAACCAGGGGCGCCTGGGTGGCTCAGTCGTTAAGCGTCTGCCTTCGGCTCAGGTCATGATCCCGGGGTCCTGGGATCGAGCCCCGCATCGGGCTCCCTGCTCTGCGGGGAGCCTGCTTCTCCCTCTCCCGCTCCCCCTGCTTGTGTTCCCTCTCTTGCTGTGTCTCTCTCTGTCAAATAAATAGATACAATCTTAAAAAAAAAATGTAAAAACCAGTCTTGGCTCACAGGCTGCACACACACAGGTGGTGGCCTGGGGGACCCCGGCACCAAGGGGGGGCTCCACCCAAGGCCAATATGGTCCCTGCGTGACTTCCGGTGGGGGCCCTGACCACCAGTGCCCCCAGGCTGGGAGGACAAGGACCACCTGAATTTTGTTCGCTGCCGTCTCCTCGTGTCTAGCACAAGTTAGCACGCAGCAGATGGTCAACAGGCAGTGGCCACGTGACCAAACATCACCGTGTGGGTTGTGAGCCGTCCTGGACTCTCTCTCCTATAGGTGCTGCCTCGACCTGCCTTCTTGCCTGGCCCGTTAGAACAGACCACTTGTCCTGGACATCTGGTCCCCAGCACGGCACGCAGTGGACCGATCTTAGAGAATGTGCTCGGCCTCCACCATCGGAGGGCCCAGCTGCCAACCTCCCTGGAAGGCTGGTCACACCCTCAACCAAGGGTCCCAGGACCTGCAAGGATGGTGGACCAGGATTTCTTCTCTTTAGGAGCTATACAGGGAGTCTTTCTTACGCTCGATTTAGAAATGTAACCTCCTAAGGTCTGGGTACTAACTAGCAGAAAGATAGTATTTATCTAAATACACAGAGTCAGGAAGGAACAGATTTAACATTATCTCTTGGGATTAATAATTTTTAAATAGTGAAAAAATAATTCAGTTCCAACGGAGCAAAATAATCTCATATCTATCTACTTCCGAACACCTCGGCAGAGGCCACAGTGACATTGAGCGCCGAGAAGGAGTACAGAGGCTGGTGGTCACCACCAGAACGGCACTGAGACCGGCCTCCAGGTGGTGGAGGCGCCTCGTGCCGCCATGATGGATCTGAGCGATGGGTCCTTCCACCATCTGCTCTCAAGCTGGAATGAAGAGGAGAAAGACCTAGGGTATCTGAGGAGCCTCGGGACCCGGGCAGCCTGTGGTGTTGGTTCTCCTTATGGAAGCCATTGGAGAAATTCAGTGATTTGGCTAATGGTTTATTTTTAGAGATGTCTTTCTGTTATTAGCCTGCATAGGTTTAATGGGCTGACCGGAGAGAGTCAAGTCGCAAAAAAAAAAAACGCACGTGGAAGTGTGTATCAAGAATGACTTCGTTACCCCACGCTTAGGACCACAGCCCGAGAAAATAATCCAACAGAAGAAACGCTGCATATACAACAATGCACAGAGCGGGGTTATTTTTTAAACGTTGGTGATACCCTAGATGTCCCAAAGTCAGGGAGCTGCGAGATGGGTTCTAAATTCTCACGGAGCGCTCTGCTACCCGCGAAGGTGGACACCAGACCGTGACGCCAGAGGGCGGGTCTGCGGTTGGTGCCACGGTGTGCACGGTTCCACGGGGCTGGAAGCTGGAAGGGGACGCTGCTGGGTGGCCACGTGCCAGTCCGTTGCTCCAGTAGAAGCAGCATTAGGTTGCACACTTAGCCTGTGAGCATACTGATTTATGAAGACTCGGCATCCCTAAATGAGGAAAACCAAACCAAGCCAAACAAAAACACGTTCTTTAACAGGAACAAAGTTGATTTATTCATAGTCTCTTTGCTACAGACGTGGGTTGGGTTTGGTCTCTGTCAGTTCTCACGTTTGCACCCGGTCTTCCCAGGCCAGAGGAGATGGTCCCAGCATCGTTGGGGCAGCAAAGACACAGAGGGACAGTGTCCTCTGGCCCCCTCAAACACTTTGAGAGTTTCCTAATGACCCCCCCCTTGGCAGCTAAGCTATAGCGCACGGTCACCCCCCATGACTGGCTGCTCAGAATTGGGTGTTTCTGGGACAGAGAGCCTGCTGAGGCAGGCGGAGAGGCAGCGTCCCCGTGTGAAGTGGCAGAGCCGCTTCCAAGCCGCCTGGATTTGGTGCAGCAGAGAAAACGCCACCTTCTCCCCCTGCCCATCTTACTGCGGGGCTCTGGAGCAGAGGGCATGCATTTCCATGGAGCTTCCAGCCCCGCACAGCAAAGTCGCACTTGGCACCCACTCACCCGCCTGCTGTGGGTCCACAGAATGGGGGGACGGTCAGAAATGCACACGAGAAATAATGCCACAGAGAAGGAGCTAAGCAATGGCTTTGAGCATGTTCAGCCGTGGGATACAGTAAAAGATCTTCCTCGTAAGCCAGGTGCCGAGGAGCTGCCAGGCACCCTTTATTGTCCTTCGCTTCTCTCAGTTTTCTCTGAGTGTCGATAAAAGATCTCGGTCTGGGGGCGCCTGGGTGGCTCAGTTGGTTAAGCGACTGCCTTCGGCTCAGGTCATGATCCCAAAGTCCCGGGATCGAGTCCCGCATCGGGCTCCCTGCTCGGCAGGGAGTCTGCTTCTCCCTCTGACCCTCCTCCCTCTCATGCTCTCTGTCTCTCATTCTCTCTGTCTCAAATAAATAAATAAAATCTTAAAAAAAAAAAAAAGATCTCGGTCTGGAAGCGTGTTCTCTAACAGCAATACGGTGTCTCACTGCACTCAGCCCTCGTCAAGAAAATGGGAGCATCTGGCTCTCCCAAATGTGTTGTCTGCTTGCCATTTGGGTCTGAGGATGGAGGCATCTTTTTCAAGCCATCACACACCGTGTTTCTAAAGACAAGCCTTTCAGCCAGATCTCTCACTATATGGCCCTTGTCTTGTCTCTGTTGACGGGCTTCTTCTAGACGGAGCTCAGCAGCTTGGGCAGCTACACGCTTGTCTCCACCACACACTTCATCCTCAGGACTCTGAGCCGCATGGCCCAAGCTTCCCTGTGCACACAGGCCGCCTGAGCGCCTTGATAACGTCTGGGGGTGGCCAGGGCTCTGGACTGCAATGCTGCTGGTCCGGGACACACTTGGAGTGCCAAGGGCCTAGATGCCCATCCTGGCAGCTCTCGGTTCTGAGCAGACAGGAAGGGGAAAGGGGAGGCAAGGAGAGCCGCCAGTGTGTCCTACTTCTCGGACACGTGAAGGACGGCAGCTCCTCTCCCTCCAGCCCATCAGGAAGGAGAGCACAGAAATCAGTCTATGCTCCTTAAACTGGCGTCACTTGAAGGACATCGACAAACTAAAACAGCATCCAGCAAAGTGAAAGTAATAATGGCACTTTCCATTGATTTGTCGGGCTCAAGAAGGATTTCCTATCAGTTACTTGGCCGATCTGATGCAGCACAGTGGTGTTATTTTGAGGACCATAGACGGAAGGGCAGGCCGGCAGCTGGCTGGGCCACGACAGACCAGAATGGAGGCGTCTGGAGGCTCTCCCCACCCAGCACGGCGGCGGGACAAACGCTGAAGTTGGGGTCCCTGCACGCGCACCAGGACGGACCCGTGTGCACCTCGTGCTGTTCAGCATTCATGGCTCGGCCAGGCCAGTATCTCCTCGTGATGTGCAGCTTGTCCCGCAGCTCGACCATCTCCGTAAATATTTGGTTTGATGGGCTTGAGCCATGGCTAGCAAGGCTTCAGGCTGGGAGCCTCAGGGTCTGTGGCTGTATTTGCAGCTTGGGCTGCCACCAAAAAGTACCCAAGAGCGGCGGCGGGGCTTAAACACCAGAAACCTAGTCTCATGGTTCTAGAGGCGGGGAGTCCGCAATCCAGGCGTGCACAGGGCTGACTCCTCCTGAGGCCTCCCTCCCCGGTGTGTGGGCGCCGCCTTCTTACCGCCGCACACGGTCGTCCCCCTGCGTGTCTGTGTCCTGACCTCCTCTTCATATAAGGACAACTGTACTATTGGATCAGGGCCCACCCTAGCGACCTCAGTTTACCTTCATGACCTCTGTAAAGGCCCTATGTCCACATGAGGCCACATTCTGAGGTCCCGAGGCTTAGGGTTTCAACATAGGAACTTGGGGGACACAATTCAGCCCCAGAGTGCCCCTTCCTGGTCACTTGGTGGGGGCGTGGCATGCGGCTAGGGCTGAAGGTGGTTAGGAAACAGCCTGCCCCCGAGGACTGGGGGGGGGGACGAGAGCGATGGCCTTGCTGTGACAGCCACCACCCCCAGCAGGCCCTTCAACACTCGGCTCCTCACCCAGGAAATGGGGGCAAAAACGCTCCCCTTGTCCCACGCAAAACTAGTGTCTGGGGTTAGGATAAGGTAAGACTCATCAAAAAATGGATTTTTAACAAATACTCCGGGGATTTGCCACCACTCACGACAGTCAGCAGCTCCTCTTTTGAACCTGCACTCGGGTGTGCGGCGCCTTTGACTCATTCTCCCACGGGAATGGGTTTCCGATTTGACATCTCCACAGTGAGTGTGCCTCCGTCCAGGGACCGCTCAGGGACGGACGTGGCTGAGCCCCCTTGTCACCAGGTGAGGAAGGGCACAGCAGACCGTGTGTGCACTCTGCTCTAGTCCATGTGCAAAGAGGACAAGGGACACTCCCAAATGCACATACACAGTCACGTGTATGCACACAGAGTCACGTGTATACACACACAGGGTCACAGGTACGCACACAGAGTCACGTGTCTTGTATACACATATGGTCACGTGTATTATATGCACACACACGGTCACATGTATATGTACGCACACACGGTCACGTGTATTGTGTGTACACACATGGTCACATGTATATGTACGTACACACAGGGTCATGTGTATGTGTATACACACACAGGGTCACAGGTACACACACACTGTCACGTGTATTGTATGCACACACATGGTCACATATATGCACACACAGGGTCATGTGTATTGTATGCACACACACGGTCACATGTATATGTATGCACACACAGGATCACGTGTATGTGTATACACACACAGGGTCACAGGTACGCACACACTGTCACGTGTCTTGTATACACACATGGTCACGTGTATGCACACACAGGGTCACGTGTATACACATACAGGGTCACAGGTACACACACACTGTCATGTGTCTTGTATACACACACATGGTCACATATATGCACACACAGGGTCACATGTATTGTATGCACACACATGGTCACATGTATATGTACGCATACACACGGTCACGTGTATGTGTATACACACACACAGGGTCACAGGTACACACAGAGTCACGTGTATTGTATGCACACATGGTCACGTGTATGTGTATGCACACACACAGGGTCACAGGTACACACACACTGTCACGTGTCTTGTATACACACATGGTCATGTGTATGCAACACAGGGTCACATGTATTGTATGTACACACATGGTCACATGTATATGTACGTACACACACGGTCACGTGTATGTGTATGCACACACACAGGGTCACAGGTACACATACAGTCACGTGTATTGTATGCACACACATGGTCACGTGTATATGTATGTACACACAGGGTCACGTGTATGCACACACATGGTCACGTGTGCACATGCAGACACACATGTATGGATGTGCATGTGGAAGGTTTCTGGCTGGAGGAGAACGGGGGTGCTTAGGGTCTGGGGTATCAGCCTCACTTTTGACTCTGCCCTTTTGTTCCTTTTGGATTTTTTTTTCAATCAAGTAAATGTGTTACTCTTTCTATAAAAAAAAAAAAAGCACTGTGTTTCTAGTCCGAGGAAACCAGTGTGTGTTACACATTTCCACATCTGTGGAGAAGGAACAACATGGGCTTTCAGGATCCCGGGTATCTGTCCCTCTTCCTCTGAGCCACCCGCGTTTTCTAAGGAAATCTTACCATTTGCCCCCCAACTTGGGAAATGCCACAATAGATTCCACAAACCTGAGTTTTCACCTTTTCCGTTTGGGGAAAGTGTTCTGCGGAGCTGGTTAGAAACAAATAGCCCCTTGATTCAGTCATGTTTTCGGCAACTAGATGGTGAAGGATACGCAGATTTGGGAAGAGGGCAGGAACCTGTTAGTTAAGGAGACAGATACTGAATTAATGAGACCTTTAGCTCCACCGACGGACAAGGAGCCACATTATCGTTCATCAGCATTTGCTGGACCTCTACCAGACCCTTCTTCTTCCAGTATCTTAATTTTTATTCAGCATCACAGAGGAGTCCCCTTCCAAACCACCTGAACGATCTGTCTGACACATAATGGAGTTCAATAAGTATGTGTTGAATGAATGGACAGAGTCACATCTCACTCTGTGAACAGTGCCGAACCACTGCCTCTGCCCTTTTATGCTCTTTTCTAGACACTTTCTCTCCTTGAATCTGCAAAATGCTTCTGGGGTATGCCAGAGGAGGGCACAGCTCAGGAACACACCACGGGAAGGGCGCCCAGAGCCCTTGCTTCGGGTGATTCTTTTAAAAGATTGAAAAACTGTGACATTTTCATGGGGATAAATGCATTTTTTCCCATTTTACCTAAAATGCATGAATATTAAGGGTTTTCTTGAAGATGAACAGAATACTTTTTAGAATGGGGAAATCAAATGTGAGTGCCAAGTTTGCATTTGATAATGGAAATTTTTTTAAACTTTAGGGAAAAGTCAAATGGAGTTCAATGAGCCCATTTGGAGTTCATCAATGATGACCCATTACGCAATTTTTCTCTGATTCTGTTTATCACTGTGAAGTTGGAAATAGGCTCGAGAATAAAAAAAAAAAAAAGTGATTGAAACGTTCACAGTTTGAATTCTAGGAAAATTTCCCCCCAAATCACATTATTCTTTTTCCTTATTTCTGTTTTCCTAACAACCTGAGCATATACTTTGTTATAACCTAAGATGTCCAAGAATAAGAATAGGAGACACTTGTAAAATGTTTTATTTTAAATGATAAGAATGACTCTTTTCATTATTCAAATTAAAGAAAGCAAGATGTTGATGTTATTTTCATGAATTTACTGTGTCTTTGTGGCAAATCATGCTGAAATCTTTGTATTTTTGTCCCCAACGTTTTATTTATTGATTGCAGAAATTCACCTGTTTTAACATGGAATTGATGGTAACTGGAAAAACTGATATTAATTCTGTTATCTGTTGGTTGGCTTTAGTTCCCTAAACAAAGGCTACTTAAAATCCCTGTTATTGATTAAGTCCAGATGGAATTCACTTCTTCTGATACACAGAACACGGGCAGATTTGTCAGGCTGTGTTATTCCTCATCGAAATGAGCTCCTTTAGCCTTCTAATTATATTGTCTAATAAAACTAAACAGTCAATGCTATTTGCATATTATATGAAGAAGTGTCATACAACAAACTCATAACAGTCAATTAACATAAAAGCTAATTATATATCTCATCATCTTACAAGTTTCTGAATTCACGCTTCCCCTGTTGTAGCCTAGAGCAAAGGAGGCTTGAGTTTTCACTTCTAAATATTGACTTTTAACTAATATCAGAAGTGATTGCAATATTTTTATGGATGAAGAGTTAGTGATGAAGCTAGATGCAATATTTGCTATAATGCAATTAACATTTCTCCATTAACTAAACCTCTACAAAGAGAATCTCTGCAACAATACGAAATCAATTATCAGTCACTAAGCAGGTTAAGTACTGGTTTCATATCTGAGGAAAAAGATAAGTGAGATTTATTTGAGATTGCCAGACTGGTATGCAAAAGACAGAGCTACCACAAGGACGTTTCCACGTCCAATTGTACACTGTAACGTAATTGTATTCCTGCCTAATTGTGATAGCTATCAAGCAAGAAATTCGCTACAAGATGAACAGAGACACAGTAATGAACGCTCAGGCCAGGCTCTCTGTAGCCGACTGTCAGGAAGGTGTGTCTGAATAAACCCCTCTCTCCAGCTTTCTAGAGAACCCAGAGCCAAAACTTCCAGCTACTTTTTTTTCCCCCGCTTTCAAGTATGGGTACGTCCTTCCACCCCCATTTCATTGCTCGCAGAACAAGCACATGGTCAGAAGAAGCCTGAAGGAAAACAGAAACAGACACTATGTATACCAAGTAGGATTCAGAGTTGTAGGTAGGTTTCGGAACGCCAAAGTTAGGATCTACTTCGTGTACAATGAAGTCATAACGGATCGCTTCTGGATGTATAACTCATACCAATGAGTGCATGTGGAAAAGTAAGGGTGATAAGAAAACTGCCAGTGAATCGGGTTTTCTCGGGATACAATGATGGCGGCCGTTGCCATTCATATTGTAATGAGGCCGGTATCTCAGAGACAGTCCTTCCAGGGTGGAGACAACCCTCCCCTAAGATTACAATAGGAGTTGCTTTATTGACAAGTACTATTCAAAACCTTCATAGTACAGAAAGAAAGACTTTGTTTTATTCCACTTGTCTCAATATTTACTGCAGTCTTATAATCAAAACACTTTGAGGGGAGAAAAGGGCCCAATTATTCTATGAACAGTCTTTAAATTTCCCCAAGGCGGTTCGGCTAAGTGGACTCATTTCAAACTCCAATCGTGTGTGTGTTTTAACAAACGTGGAAAGAGCTGCGATGCTTAAGCATCTTTTTCTTTAGCGTTTTCTCATAAAATTGGATGCTTTGATTGAGATTTTTAAAATCTATTTTTTTAAAATCTTCTAAAAACAGCCTCCAGTAATCTCCTGTTGGGTGTTTTTCCTTTCTTGTTTTTAGTGGCGATCGTAATGAAGCATTTTCTGAGCTATCTGCTGGCAAACATTTTCTACTATTCGAGAATGCTTACACAAAAGAGCCAGCTAATGACATTTTTAAAAGCCCGTTTGCCTTCAGACTCATAAAACCAACAAAATTCACGTGTTGATCTCTTGCTGCAACATATTTGTGTTAAAATAGGCCCCATACTCGTATATTCAAACATGTAAATTTACACCTCAAAATTGAAAAAAAAAATCCCGTTTTGTGTCAAGTTTTAATGTGGGGACTGTTTTAAAAATCCCCAGCCCTGGAAACAAACAAAAAGCCTCTCAAAAGTCAGTTGTGGCGGCCTTGCACTCATTAGCCTCTGATCTGCTTACATCTGAGATGCTCGGGGATTTCTGCACCCAGCTCAGGACGTCAGGCCAATTTTGAAAAACATTTTCGAGAGTGGTTTCAAGTCAACGTGAAATACTGGGATGTATTAGGATGGCGCTGAGGGTTCCCCAAGCTCTTCCAGGCTCAGACCCCTGCCCTCCTGAGATTACCACCCCCACCCTGTTTACTTTTCCGATTGGGGAAGGAGGGGGGAGGAAGAGGAGGGAGAATGGGTGTCTCCGACGTCGCAGTCAGATTTTTTAGGTGAGTCTGCTCATCACTGGGAAGTAAAATGCTGTTTTGCTGACATGGACAAAGTACCCCGAACGGATCTGAAACGTATCAGCGAAGGAGATACACTGAAGGCACACACCTGGCAGGAAAAAACCCTCATAATTCTGCTAATGATCTGCTTGATTAACTGTAATTAAGAATTTACCTCTGTGTTTTACAACTTGCAGACCCAATACAAATTTAATCCTTAGCTCCTGTAAGTTAATAAAACAGATTTTCGGTTTTCTTTTTTACCCATTTATTATCCGGTTTTTGTTTTTTTTTTTTTTTTTACAACTTACAGTGCTCGATTGGCATCATTAAAAGTGTAAGTTAAACGCAATTTGTATTCGGAATGCACTTTAAGCCACTTCCTTTAGGGTCTTTTGACTGAGACATTAAACACACACATACACACTTGGGAGTTTTTAAAAACTTGATGGTTTAGTGAACAAATAAATGTGGTGGCATATTCCAGTTTAATAAACGATCTAACTGCGAAAAGTGAGTGCATGGGCCTTGAAAGAGTCAACCTCAAATCAAGTTTTGGGAGATGGGGGGGCGTCATTACCGTGCACATGGTGGGGGCAGCGGGAAGTTAATCAGTGGTGTTTTTCTTTGGCTTTTTCCTCGTCCACGTTTTCTTTAAGCCTGTTTTTCACAGAGTCGACTCCTCCCTGAGAGTGGGGGCTGAAGGCGGTGACACCGGAGCGGCCTCCCCCGGGAGCGGCGGTCCGAAGGCGCAGGCAGGGCCACCGCGCCGGGCGCTGCGCTCGCCCGGGAACCCGCGGCCAGATGGCGGGAGGCGCGGGGACCCTTTGTGCGCCCGGAGCGCGCGCCTCAAAGCCGCGCGGTCGCCGGCACCGGAAGGGTTCACACTGCGTCTGAAAGGGGACAATGGAGTCTGGATAGATCAACATCGCAGAAATCGAGTTCATTTGTGATTCAGCCCCTTTCACCATGGTTGTCATGCAAACTTCCTACTTTGATCAGCAGAGGGTGGAGGGGGAAAAGGCCCGCAGAGGCCCGGCCGCGGCGCGTCCGCGGCGCCCTTGGCGGGTCCCCGCCCCCTTCCGGAAGGAGCCGCGGGGACGCAGCATCCTGCACCTTGACCTGTCTAGACGGGCCCCGAGTTTTTGTGTCGGTTACCAAGGGCGAGGGGTGCTCTTTGACCCCCGCGCGGGGCGGAGGTGGTGGCCAGAGGGTCCTCTGAATCCTCGCCGGATTCCGGAGGGAGCCGGGCGCGCGGAGACGGGCACCAGCTGTCCCCAGAGCCCGCGGCCGCGCCCGGGGCCGCCCTGCCCGCCCCTCTACCCCGGCGCCCGCGGGCGTCAGCGCGGCGGCCGGGGACCCGCGCCCAGGACCCGCGCCCCAGGGCGCAACTGTTGGCTCGGCCGAACTTGTCCGGAATGGAGGGGCGCGCTGCCTCGCTGGGTCTCCATCCCTCCCTGTCCCCGTCTTGTCCTGTCCAGGTTCCAGGTTTCCCTCGCTCTCTGCCTCTCTCTGCCTCTCTCTCTCTCTCCCTCCCTCTCCCTCTCTATTGCAAGTAAATAATCACAGCCATTTTCTGTCCTCAGTGCCTTAGTCTGCATGTTCGGGGACTTTTAGAAATGATTACCTGTATAAGTGTACTTTCTAGTTTGAATATAGTTTTTTTTTCTGTCCACTTTCAAACATCCGCACTTTTTCAAAAGCACCATTTAAGCTAACTTCTTAAATTCTGTAAGTAGTACAATTGCGTACATATTATATTAGGAGACTAATGCATGTTGGCGTTCATGGGGGTGGCGGGTGTTTCCATATGCCCTCATCGCGAGCTCTCTCGAACCCTGTGCACAGAAAGACAGCTTCCCTGCCCGTGTTGTCTTCACAGATCCCCTTAGCCCACTCGGAGGCTTTCCTAGCAGACCTGTTGGATGGAGTGTGTGAGCCGATGAACGACTACAAGCTGGAAGACGACCCCGTGACCAAGGAGAAGGCATTTAAGAGACTTGCCCCAAGGAAAGGAGACAAAATATACAAAGAATTTTAAAAATTCTATTTTTATTCTGATGCTTACAGACCTTTGAAATTCGCGGTAAGCTCTCTTCCTGGCAGGTGAATCCTGGGCGCCATGAATACACTCTGGTTACTCTTTTTCGCTATTTGCTTGGGTTGTTGAGTTTCTAGACACTGAACATTAAAATGTTATCTGTTTGCTTTGTTGTCTGTCCTGCTTTTTCAGTGTTGACCAGGCATTTAGGAACTCGCCAGTGAGACATCTAACGGGGCTCTTGAGACAGGAGACATTTTCCAGAAAGTGCTGTTGCAGCTCCCAGGGACTTTGAGACACAGTTTGCATGTTTCTGTGCGGTGGGGCTCGGGGAGGGGTCCCTGTGGGTCCCCGTGGGTCCCCTGGCTGAGGCAGGTCTCTTCCAGGTTCCCACAGAAATAATCAGGGGTCATGGCTCCTAGGTTAAAATCCAAATTAAAATGAATGTCACTTTCAAATATTTATTGCCAAATGATGGAGGAAGAGTGACACACATCATCCTCACCACCCCCCCCCCCCCCCCCAGGCTTCATAGAAGAGAGAGAATTTCTTTCCTGAGTTAATTCAAGTATTTTAGCACAAACTAAGTTAAACAAAGGCTTAGGTATGATAGCTGGCTTAATGCCAAACTTCCGTCCAGTATAGTGTTTATTTTAGATGAAGGCTGGCCTCTGGCTTGCTAGAATGTGCTTGGCAAAATATATTCCAATATATTTCACTTTACTTAACGCTGTTGAATCAGACAAACTGATGGGAAAGCCTGTTTAAAAAATGTATTAAGTTCACACACTGGCCAAAATGTCAGGCATGCTAAAACCCTGAAGTAAGGGCTTTACCTGACTTTTGAAGATTTCATTTTAATTAAAAAGTAAAGGCAATAATTCCAGGTTAAAAGCACCGTGGAAGAGAAATTGCAATGAGTGAGTGCGCTTGCATTTCACAGGTTTTAAATAAACACATTATAGTGGAATTTAAATATTTTTAAATGCCATTTAAAATTTTTAAAGTCTTGCTTAATGAACTTGGAAAATGATTTGCAAGTCTCCAGCGAATGCCCTTCTGCAGCTTCCCAGTTCCTGAAACTGTAACCCTGTGGGTCTCTAACACAGACCCATACTTCACTTAGAATTTAAGATATTTTTTTTAATGCCTGGGCAAATTTGGGCTGCCTCTTCTCTGAAAAGTTAGATTTGGGGGTAGAAGCAGAGTGAAATTATGAATGGATCTCTAAATGGTCTGAAAGGAAACTTGCTTAAGTAACTGTCAAGCATGTTATCCACAGTGTAATTGAGGATGCGTTTGTTTTTGATTGCTGAGAAAGCTTAATTGTTTTCACACTTCAGACTCTGTTTTAAAACCACAACATGGATTATTATGTTAAATCTGAGGGAACCGGGTTTAACCATTTCAAGGAGCTGTGTTCTTTAAAGGGTTCTAAAAAAAAACAAAAACAGAAAGCTAAGACTTTTCAGCTCCACCTAGGAGACCCATTTCTTCCTAGTCCTCGCGTTCCAATTTAAGGAAAAGGAACAAATACAAAGAACTAGTTTCCTTCCTTACCCTCGTCTTTCAACACGACTAATCAGTTGGTTAGGTCCCAGGAAAATGATGCAGTTAACCTTCTGGGGAGAGGGTTGATCCAATGCCACCGAGTCTTAAACCAAAGGGGCTAATAAAAACGGGCCACCTTGGCAACACGATTTTCTATTTTCAGCTAAGAAAACGTTGGTAAGTGCTTCTAACCAGACGTCCGGTGCGTGCGTATCTTTCCACCTATGCTGTGATTCTGTTTCCACAGTGCAAAGCCATAATAGAAGAGCATGAAGACGAAATATTCTCACTTATCGCCCAGGAAGCACACCACCTCGCTGACAAGCTGTGCAGTAAAAAGGCAGGTACTGTGTCTGATGTAACATGTGTCCTCCGCGCGCCCACCCCCTCTCCCTCTGCACTGCACCAGCTTTTTTTTCAAACCGCGCCTTGCTGTCTCCCTGCCACCAACAGCTCTCCACTGACTCAGAAAGACACCAAGTGAGAGAAAACAAACAAACAGAACCACAGGGCTACCGGGCTCTCGGGTGGCACTTCCTTTCCTCTGCATTGTCGAGGAAGTCTAAAGGACTCGATTTCCAGATGTTAAGGAGCACATGCTCATCAGATTTGGATGGATCCAAAGCACTTTCTCTTTCTAAACTCCGAGAGCTGGGATTCTCCATCCTGGATCAGGAAGGAGAATCTCTTTATGACTTGCCTACACTGACAGAAGGTGGGACCTTTATTTAGTACGGGATTTTGAAAGTTGTTTTTCTTGTTTGTTTGCTGATTTGCGAGGGTGCTGGGTTTTTTTTTTTCAAGTTTATTTCCCAGAAATCCACTTCTTCTTAAAAAAAATTTTCTTTTCTGGTAGAGGGTAGAAAATGATATTTGAGTCATATTCTTACACACACTCACACACACACACACACACTCAGAAACTAGAAAAAATTACCAGAACTTGATTTATACAAAGTTGAAACATGTTACCACCACTGGCCTTTCCACCTGTTTGGTGGAGTATGAAACTTCTAGGGGAGTGTCACTGTAATGCTTATTTAATACACTTACTAGAATGTAGCGCAAGTTGTGCAGTCTTTTCAGATATCTTTGAGCAAATGAATGATATGTATGAAGACTGATTGAAAGTCCTGGGAATACTTTTATGCCCTTGCAGAAGCTTGAGACATTTAGCAGTTGTTTATAATAAAGTATAATATACCTGCATCCACAGTATCAAATTTTTAGTGCCGAAGTCCTTAAAATAATAGTTACTGCCCATTTGTAGATAAATATTCATGTCATCAAGGTTATTAAACAAGAAAGTTATAAATCCACATTAACAGGAAAAAGTTTTCTTACTCTGAGTAGATAATGGGGTTGTTTTCTGCTTAAAATCCAGTTTGAAAAATAATAATAAAATCCAGTTTGGTTGGGAGTTTGAAGAAGAGTACAGTGGAATGATACAGTCAGGATTGTTCAGGAGTTTGAGAGCTTTTTCATGGAGTTCAGCTACGTAATGTTGCAATTTTGTGAAATTCACATCAATAAGTGCATAGCCACGATTTTCCGAAGAAAGTATTTTTGAAGTTTTTCAAACAATTCGGAGATATATGTATGCTTGAAGATACAAGCAAAAATATGATGACCGATCCTGAAAATACCTGTTTTCCTATTTTTTCCTCACAAAGGGTTTGGACTCATCATAATCATCTCTGTATGGCAAATGCAACTAATTTGCTCTCTAGACACCTGTTCAGACCTTACAGAAGGGCCTGAGAAAGTTTCACCAAGTCTTCACAACAGCCCTTGACCCAAATAATAAGTTCCTGGGGGGAAAGATTCTGTTCCTAAATGCAGCAGTTTGACTTAAGTTCAATAATATTGTCTTTTCACTCCTTTTGCGTATTTATAATTGGAGATAAAAATTAACGTGAACCCCGGGAAAACGCGAACATAAGGGGGAAACCTAAGCTACATGCAGGACTGCTGGTGTAGAATAAAACATTAGACAATTAATTCTTAATAGCATTTGATTGCTTAAAAACTGGTTAAGTACTTATACTATAAACATAAACATCAGTGCCTCAGAACTCTTGAGAATGCAAGCCAGCCACCCCAGAGGGTAACCACAGTGCAGTGGAGAGTTTTTCCAGGCTGTGTTTCTCTGTGAAACCTATTTATGGATGTTCTAAACCACTCATAAATTAAAAACTGTGAGTACATTAATCCTAAAAAGAGGCTAGACTCGTCCCCCCACCGAGTCCCTACTGTTGAAATAAGGTAACACCCCATAACAATTTTTCAATAGTTTTTTCAAACTTAAAAATTATTGCCAGAAAAGCCTAAAGCACTACATCAATGAGAAAAATTGCACGCAATGACCACGGCAACAAAGAAGCAGTGTGTATGGGGATGGTTTCAGATTACCGTGTAAAAGGTGAGACGCTCACATTGTAGAAAAACTCGGGCGCTTTCCAACGTAATGTATATACAAGGATAGCAGGTGTCCTGTGAGAGCATGGCGTCCGTGCTCTGTTTCATCGAGGTAATACTTTATCTTGTTCTGTTGTCCAGCGACTTTGCTATGATTGATCTCCACGATTTAAAGATGTTTTGAAGATACAGCCGTGTGTGTGTGTGCGCGCACGCGTGTGTGTGTGTGTCCTGGAGGCTCTGAACCCGCATTAACCAGTAACGCATTACCCAATGTCTACTGTGTGCAAGACACTCTACTGAGGTCTGCTAAATGCTTTTAGGGAGATAACTTCTTTTAAATAGGTATTTCTAGAACTAGAGTCTTAATTGGAAAGTTAGTCCCTTTTTATACTTTATGTATATGTGTGTGTACGTGTGTGCATGTTCTATGTTATATGTGTCTATATATGAATTCTGCTTTTTTCTCTTTACTGTAGATCATTTCAGTTTATTTTTTAATAATTACATAAGGGCAGATGAGGGCACATTCACAGACTTTAAAAATTCAGCTTTTTTGAGGTATAATTGACATAAAATTGTAAGGTGTATAAAGTGTACAACGTGGTGATTTGATATGTGTGTTTGTTGTGAAAGAAGCCTCCCATCTACTTAATTAACACTGGACTCTTTAAGTATTAGGATTCTACAGTGTACCCCTTACCCATAAACATATAAATGGGGAGTGATGGAGAAAACATCTGTTACACTCAAGATGACCGTTTGGATTTAAAAATAACACATCAGTGGGATTTTCACGAACATTATGTGCCACCTTTTGAATCAGTAAAGAAAACCTCAGTGAAAGACGATAGGATTGCAGATGGGTCTGTGGATGTCCCTGCAGCTTTATTCACTGCATAAAATAAAAGTTTATCAAATACATCCTGTTCTTGGGGTGTGAGACAGAGTAATAGGGCTACCCCCTACGTAATCTGTTGTTGTTTTTTTTTTCCCTAGGCAAAAAAAAGAAAAGTGAGCTCATTAGATTTTCCTGATGGAATATTTTGTGGCACATGACCCAGGCTTTGCCAGATTGTCATTTTAATGTCTTGAAATCAAAATGATGTTTTAAAATCTTAATAAGATACCAGGTCGTGATAAAAAGTGTAGCTATATTCCACTGATGGTAGAGAACATAACACTCTAGATCATGGATGAATGGATGTTCTGAGGTCTGTGGGGGTATTCATTAGCTAGAGTGTGAGGGTACAGATGGAAAGACAGAAATGTCTTCTGGATACACGTCACTTCTGCTTTGATAGTAAATCTTCACATTTAAACCATTAGACTGATGAATCTGTCACATGATCATTTTGAATGCAACACAGGGAATAAGGTACCAAGTATCTTGAAATGTTTAGCCTGCATTTAAAGGAAAAGCATTTTTACCTTTTTGTGTAGCCTTCCCAACACTAATGGTGGTATTGAATTCTCATATGCCAAATGGTTACTTTCAAAGGCTGGTATATTTCCTGTTTCAAATAAACGATGTACTTAAAAGAACCCGTAGCCTTGCTAAAGAGAGCTGGCATTCATTGCTTCTAGTTGGAAAAGTAGTGCGCGTCAGAGCATCCCCTTGCCTCTCTGCTCCTTGGATTAGATGCCAAGCGTGCTGTGCCCTCATTTAAAGCGTTTCTTAAATACTCCCAAGGCCATGGGCAAAATGGTACGATCCCTGGGCTTTGGTTTTTAAGTATTCCAGGAAAAAATGCTGGAGGATGGAACAAGAATAGCAGAGCACTGACAGGTGTTGAGGCCAGGTTTGGGGTCAAGGGGAGTAGATTATACCCTTTTTTTCTGCTTTTGTGTGTATTTGAAAATTTCCACAGTGAAAAAGGTTTTAGAATGTGTTTCCATAAAAATGTGTTTTTTTGCAGAAAGTTAGTGACTCACACGCTGTAATTAAATGTGAGTGTGATGCCGTATAACTTTTTTCCCCAGATCTCTGTGAAACCTCTGCTAAGCAAACTGAGCTCTAGGATACCGGTGTTACCAGGTAGTGGGGAGGAGAGCCACGGCCCACAGGTCAACGTCTGCGCTCATATCTTTATGTTTCTTCACGAAAAGAAAGGCTATGTCTCTCGTTTATACCCTGTTGTCTCATGTAGGACATTTTATTGAAAATCTGTTGTTTGGCATCATGACAAACCTGGTTCTTTCTACAGGGGAGGCTGAGGAGTGCATAAGACAAATTACCTTTGTGGATTTTGGTACAGACAGGGCTGGGAGTAAAGCATTTAATTTGGTAATAAGAAAAAAGTGAAACCATTTTAAGGATTTGATAATGCATACTGTATATTTTATGCATGTCTACAAGTATCCTGTTCTATTTGATAAGAACTTGATTTGATTTCTTAAATACTTGATTGGTCATGAAATTAAGAAAATATGTTGCCACAAATTCCAGATTATGTCTCTGGGATATATATGGTGATCAATAAAAGAAACAAACTTACTTTAGATCAGGAATGAAAATCAAATTTCCAGCTTTAAACCCTAAGTTTAAAAACTTTTTAATCTCTAAAATGTAATTTAATGTGTAAAAAATAATGAATATTTTTATAGCGAGCAATACAGTGGCCTTCTCCCGCAGACCTTCTGAACTGAGATGATTCAGAGAGTCGATTTTTTATTACATTGTGTATTCTTCAAAGATGATACCAATGACCATGTTTTGTTTTGCTGCAAGCTCTATTGTGTGTGTGTGTTTTTTGAAAGACTTCAGCTAACAGCATGTATATTTTGCTACTAACTAACCTATTATTCTCCCAATTTGGGTGTTTTCATTGGTGTGGAGATGAAGGGGAGGTGGGACCCTATGAGAAATTACCTATTGACCACACTTAATACCAGAACGTAGTAATCATATTGCTCTTGGATATTTCATTGTCTCTGTTAAATTTACATTCAGTGGAATCTGACTTTAATTATTTAACATGTCAGGGCATATTCTACACACTTCTCTTTAAAAAGAAATGCTTGTTGGTGGTGGTGAGAATTTACTAGCTAGGATGAGATAAATTCTGCCCCCAAAGAGCAAAAACCATCTTTTTTTTTATTTATTTTTTTATTTTTTTAAAGATTTTATTTATTTATTTGACAGAGAGAGAGAGCACAAGCAGGGGGAGTGGCAGGCAGAGGCAGAGAGAGAAGCAGGTTCCCCGCAGAGCAAAGGAAGCCTGATGTGGGACTCGATCCCAGGACCCCAGGATCATAACCTTAGCCGAAGGCAGTCGCTTAACCAACTGAGCCACCCAGGCACCCCGAGCAAAAACCATCTTGCCATGTGTTCCATCATTTCCTAGAAAACACTGAGCTGAGGCTTCAGGGAGGAGATAGTTCTGAAACTTAGGAACATTTACCAAAATTAAGAGGAAGCAGTTTCCACTTTTCTCCTTCCACCCCGCTTCTTACTGGAATTCAGATTTTTAAATTCATGTCACTTGTTTATTTAGGGAAACGGAAAGGCACGTGATGTTTGGACACATCTATAGTTGGGTAACGAGGACAGACCCTATGTACTATAGCCCAGGAAACCTGCACTGATAGAAGATGGAAATAGGATTTCAGAATAATTAGCACCATTTTTCAGTCAGGTAGTAAAGTTGTGATTTACAACACAGTCCCTACATCTTTATGTAAACCTGTCTATCTAAGATGAGTTCAGCATTTCGAATAACGCCGAGTCATGAACCTCTCCAGAACTTGGGCTTCCTCCCTGCGTGCGCTGCCCAGGAACCTGATTCCTTCACGAGAACATGGCCGAGGCCGTGGCTGGCAGGTGCCCCTGGAGCTGGACATCTGTGACTGTGGAAGTGTGACCTCAGGCTTCCCAGATTCTCACTGGTAACTGTTACAAATTCTCAGATGCGGACACTGCTAATGCTGAGGACACTGTACAAGAATGTGGGCTCCTGCTTAACAACCTAAGTGAACATGAGGACTCCGCCTTCCTTCCCCCATGGAAGTTTCTCACGGATGGTGATGCACTTGCTTTGACTGGAGCGAACCACACGTCTTGCCTCTAATAGTGAATATCGAAGGTTTCGCCGAATATGGCTTTTCAGTTGTTTCTTATTTCCCAGGAAAAATAGTCTTGTCTCTTCCAAGATTTTTGGTAGCTCATGACTTATTGACTTTTTCTTTCCAGGAATTTGTTTCCAGCGCAAACTTGTTAAACTCATGTAAATATTGCAGCTTACTGAGTTGCTGATTAAATGTGTGTTTGAGGGATAGACACAAACCACTGCATTTCTTATGGCTGCAAATATTCGGGAGTTTCCCTGTAGGGCACAGTCAGGCTGTGCACTTTTGCTAATGAGCAATAATGAGACAGAGTAGTTGCTCGCTTTAGCGTCCCTCTGAGTCACGGTCCTGCCTTCTTAATGACGTTTATCGACCAAAACCAAAACAAAGCAAAAAGCCTGGGAAAAATTAAAAAGGCAGCACCCAGAGTATGGCACAAAAGTTTCTCAGAGTCAATGAAAAGCAACCTAATTCTGTGTCAGAAAATTCCTTGGAGGTAAAAAGCGGGGGGTGTGATGCTCATTAAAATAACGGGGAGAGTAGACACGTTTGAGGCAGTGGTTTCAAGTTGTGCTTTTATGAGACAGGTTCTTTGGATCTCCCTGGAAGACTCTGGGAACCTGTTCTTATAAAAAGAAACCAAATTAGCTGAGATGCACTGTTTATATTTTGTTATGTGGATTACTACTTGCTAAGAATAAGCCAAGACCAATGAATCCATTTCACCGAGGAGTGGAAAGTGGAATTGAGCCAAAGTCCCAAATGGGAGAGATCAATACTTTATTTACTAAGACAAGCCCTAAAAAAATAGAGTCAATAGCTGGTTATATTTGTTCTACCTATTTCTCTGCTTGGGTTGATATTTATTCATATATGTAATGGCTTTATCTAAATAAAAAATTTTAAACTATCACTCTTAAAATTCAGATTATAATGGAATATGAGAAAAAGCCATTCTTTGATGTGATTTTGTGGCCTGTTTTAAGATTTGATACAAATTTTTGAGCTAATCTTAAATGAGTTAATCTTAAATCTTGAAGCCCACACAATAGCATATTGCACAGTTTTATACCAAAATGCAATTAGCAATGATATTAAATTGTCACAATACCTGTTAGATACAAGTGTGTGTTTTATTATGATTTTCTGCCTATAACTTACTGCCCCTTTATACATTTCCTAAATTCCTCAGATTATTTGCCTATATTTATAGCAAGGAACTAAATAGATAAAAGACCAAATGAAATAAGTGAAATTAAAATATGGAATCATAGACATTCATTGCCCTTAAGTTACCTAGGATAAGATGCAGCAGATGACAATGTCCTCTTCCTAGTACTTGCTGCCCCTGGCCCTGAATGTGTATTTGCTGAGGGGGAACAGCCCACTGGTTTTATCCATTTTCAGGACCTGCCCTTCTTGGAGATGGTGATTAAATTTAATGTACTATGAGCTCATTTGTCTGTAAGGACATTACCTGAAAAATCCGGTTTGGCTTCCTAAGGACAGTTTATGACGTGGAGTCTGAGCCATCAGAAAGAGTTCTCCGCCTTTCTGGGTTCTCGGAGAGCTCAGGAGACGGGTGGGAGGATGGGAACACAGGTGCACACACACAAACCCACACCCATAGATAGAAACGCAGTCTGGACACAGGGAAGTCAGCTGAAGCTGGGATTGCTCCAAGGTGGAGATCTTAGAGGAAAACGTGTCTGGAAATTTCTGTAATTCCTTAAGGAAAAAAAAAATGCTCCTTAATCTTGATTTTCAAGATTTTCAAGAAAGAAAAAAAAAAATACCCTAAATTATAACACATAGAGAAAATAGTCTACCTCACAACAGCAAGACATTTATAAAACATATTCCATCTGTTAAGAAGTTCTTGGAGGGGCGCCTGGGTGGCTCAGTCGGTTGAGCGTCTGCCTTCGGCTCGGGTCATGATCCCAGGGTCCTGGGATCGAGTCCCGCACCGGGCTCCCTGCTCGGCAGGGAGCCTGCTTCTCCCTCTCCCACTCTCCCTGCTTGTGTTCCCTCTCTCGCTGTGTCTCTCTCTGTCAAATAAATAAACAAAATCTTAAAAAAAAAAAAAGAATTAAAAAAAAGAAGAAGTTCTTGGAAAACAACAAGCTTTGAGACTGTGCTGGAAATATATCAGAATTATATTGTGATATGGCTCATTATTATGGAACACAGATTTTATTTGACCAGCCATGGGTCAAAACGGTATCCCCCAAAACATAATGGCACAAAGTAGAAGCCAATACAGTGAGGTGAGCAATTAAATAGGCCAGAGAGTGCTGAGTTCCCTCAAACCACAGTGTAGGCGAGAGCTGCCTGCACACTTGGCTGAGCCATGATACACCTCGGATGCGCACATCCCTTCCCTTGGAACAGACAGAGGCTCCAGGAACTTCCTCCTCCTTTCGGGGATGTTAATAAACCAGTATCTAAGGAATGCAAGTTACATAAAGGAACGTTGGATGCCCAATGTCAGCTAATTAAGCATGGCCGAGACTCGGAAAGATCCTGTAAGTGATAAGTTAAAATATTAATACCAATTTCAAACTTCATGAATAGCGAGGTTGGCACTTGAAGAGTTAGAATGTACTCCTGACATTTTATATTAAGGGTTTGCCTCAAAGCTGCTTTCTGAACAAGTGGGAATTTCTCTACAGCATATTCTCTGATATTAGCCGAGAAAGGCTGATGATAATCCTTGAGGTGACACCATTGTCAACAGAGAGAGAGAAGATTTCAATCAGGTGATTTTCATTGTCTGATAGAAATGATCTTTATGGCTTTGTTGTTCTTCATCAAAGGGCGCTGATTAAGCACCTTCATGCCCTGTGGTTTATAGAAGAAAGCAGAGAACCAAAAAATAGACTATTTGGCCCCCATTAAAAATGGACCCTATTTAAAGCAACATGGTATTAAAACAGAGCCAAGTCTAATACAAATGCAGATTCAATAAGTGTTATTAAATTATTAGACCTTGAGGTGAAAATATACCCTTGAACTGCCTTTATATGCAATCAGAGCTGTGATTAAATTTTAATGCCCTAAGATTAAATGGCCACTTGAGTGGGGGTTTTTTGTGTTTCGTTTTTTGGGGTTTGTTTCTTTGTTGTTGTTATTTTGTTTTGCTTTTTAGCAATACCCCAAATGGTGAACAGGAGATGTTGTGAATTTGCTCCATTTTGTATACTTGGTGGATTCTGAAGCCTGGACCAGTTTCCAGCGTGAAAACCTCCAGGCTCTGGCCCGGCCATGCGTGGCTGCCGTGGAGTGGCCGTTCACCCTCTGCAAGCCACAGGAAGCCCCGTGGTCCCGTGTCCAGGCACCAGTGGTGCTGTGGGGGCCTTCTGCAGAAAGCCAAGCCTCGTCGGGCAGCCCCAGTGTGAGAACAAACAGGGTAAACAAGGCCAGAGAGAGGCAGCTGACTCTCCACCTATTGGGTGTGGCGCTTTGAACCTTAAAAAAAGAATACTTTCTTTCTTTCTTTTCTTCTTTTTTTTTTTTTTAGAAATGCTCTTCCTTCTACCTGGTGACTGAGTGTCAAACCCAGCAAAGCCTTTGTTCTGGTTCGTACGGCATATTCCCAAAGATGGAAGTGTTCCCTTATGCACTAACCACACGGTGACCCGGAGACCCCCATAGCCCCCCTGGGGAGTGCCGCTGCGTGACCCCGAGCCCCTCGGGCAGCGGGCCCAGGTGGGCAGCCCTTTGTCCGGCGCTGGCCTGCCACCTTGCTCTGAGCAGCCTGAGCATGCCCTTGAGCCCGGCTGTCCTTGCCCTGGGTCCCAGAGGAGCAAACGACACGGTCAGCCCGCCAGCCTCAAACAAAGCGCTGGCTCCCTTCCATTTGTTCTCTACTCCATGGGAGCCCCGCTCCCCGCTCTGCTCTCAGGCTGGGCGCTGAATCCGGGCTTCATATTCAGCTCAGAGCGAGCCACGGGCCCGAACTGGAGAACCTTCTCACCCGAGGCCCTCGTCCTACCTGGCGGACAAGCTCACACAGACTTGCTGCTGCCTGCCTGGGGCTGGGGTGCCCGGCAGCCTGCACCCCCGCAGTAACGGTCCCCCTTTACGGCGACTCTTGCTGACCCCCACGTTTCACCAGACACCTGTCTGTGCCTTAAGACCCCACAGTGAAAAGCAGAGGGGTGGTGGGCCGGGCCCCCTCCACATTCAGACGGGAAGTTGGGGTTGTCCGTGGGGAGGGGAGCCGTGGGGAGACCTCGCCGGAGGCCTCGACGTGAATGCTGGTGCCCTCCACATGCTGGACAAGGACGGGGTCCTCGTCTTCGTTCTCGAGAAGGCCACCGCCTCCCAGGCCACCACAGTTTTTGAGATCAGTAGTGGGAAAAGCAGACCCGGAAAAGACCCCCGCTGGTAGTGGGAAGAAACCCTAACTAGACCCCCTGCGATGAGAGGTGGGGGCTGGAAGTGTGTTCCCTGCTCAGGGGCCGTTGGTGGGAGCAAGGGGAGGAATCTAACGGGGTGAGGAGCTCACACAGACCCCCAGTGTCTCCTGCCCTGAGAGGGAAGAGGCAGAGACCATGGGGGTTTGGGGGCAGAGTGGCTGGGTGGTCTTTCCTCTGCGCCCCTGGCAGGCACCTTGCAGGGGTATCTCCCACATCGCCTGTGATCCCAGCGCAGACAGAGACGGACCTGACGTGGGGCTGCTGTCGGTCTTGCAGACGGACAGGCAAGAACGCTGGGCCTGCGCCTCCCCGAGGGCCGTCACCATACACAGCCTGGGCAGCACCTGCAGCCGACGTCCCCTGGACTTGCCTTCCCTGGTCGCCCGCAGGGGTAGGTTTGGGGCATGCATGTTACTTCAAGCTGAACACAAACTCAGATTGTAAATATATTTCTTCTCCTCTTGTTATTTTTCAGTAGAGTAGAAAACACATAATTTTTCTTTGCAGTTAGGCTCCCACAGTGCGAGGGGTGCTCAGGGTGGAGGAGAGCAGATGGAATTGCTTGGACCCCTCTGGAGTTTTTATTTATCTATTTGATTAAGTGCCTGTGACCAGTTTGCATCCTGGTCATCTTCCCTCTGAAAGCCTGGCATCAGGAGAGTCTCCAACCTGAGCTAGGAACCGAGGGACCCACTGACCCCGTGGCCTTCTGATCCCTGGTTTGTCTGCCCGCCTGACCTGGTCCGTCTTGAGCCCACTGAGCGGACCCTGCTGGTCTTTCTCCCCCATCCTCCTGGGAAGACCACATCCAAGATCGCCAAGTGCCTCCTGGCGCTGCCCCTCCTGGAGGCAGCAGGGCAAGTCGGGGTCCCCAGGGGCCACGCTGTGGGAACCCTTGGTCCCCCAAACACTTGGGAGGTACCAGTCCCACCAGGGCTTGCTGTGCACTGGAGGGGTGGCGGCCAGTGCCCCGAGCAGGAGGACTGCCGAGGAGGCACCTCACTCTCTGCAGCCTGAGTCTCCTTTAAAACCAGACAAAACAAAAGGAAAATCACACACACACACACAAACCCTACATTTTTTCTTATAAGCAAAAAAGAAATACATGTATTTAGAGAAATGTAGCTTTTGCGAGTGCGCATGTGTGCACACGAGCTTGTGGATCAGGTGTGTGCCCAGGTGCTCTCTGGCCCAGCCCTCCACTCCGAGTGCTCGGAGTCTCTTCTCGTGCTCGATACTCTCCTACAAGTTCCATTGGGGTGCGTCACCTCTAGTTAGCTGGTCTCCCATGTCACTTAGGTTATTTCCAATCTTTTATTGTGAACAAGGTGGAGATGACTTTTGGTAGCTGAATCTTTAGCAAATTCAGAAAGGCTTCCCTTGGGAGGAGATTGCAGATCTGGAAGCCTGAGTCTGAGCAGACGGGAAACTGGCGTGGGTGTGGAGTATGAGTCGCTCACGACGCTCCCACGGACCTCGTTGGGGTCTCTTGCTGCTTCGGCAGGGCCTCTGACAGCCTCGGACCCATAGGACCAGTGATGCCATCAGAGTCTAGAACGGCACCTACCCTCCTGATTTGGCACCCCTGTACGTGAGGAGTCCAAAAAGTCTTCTCCCATTTGGGAAATGCCCTGTCTTCAGTCCCAGGACAACCCGAGCCCTCCCGGGGTCCGGTGGTGGCGCGGAGCCCCTGCTGGGTCATCTGGGCCCCCCGGGGGCACGCCATTGCTCCAGTGATGGGCCCCAGTATGCATTATCTGGGCCCTCCCGCGGGCACCCCTTCTTGTTGCCCTCACACAACCTTGTGCAGAAATAACAATTCTCATCTCCGCCTTGCAGATGAAGAAACCAGGGTCTGGAGAGACATGAGTGGCCAGGTTCAAGGGTCCTGGTGTCCTGACTGCAGCACCAGCAGGGGGGCCCTCCGATGCAGTAAAGGTGGGCCCCTGAAACGGACTGGTTGGACAGGACAGTCTCCAAGGTGCTCTGGGTTCTGATGTGAGGGCATGACGCGGGAGGACTGGGCGTCTGGGCTCGGCGTCTCCAGAGCCCCCAGGAGACCTGTGCACAGAGCACCGGAGTGAAGTCTGCTGCACAGAGAGCAGGACTCTAGGGCCAGCGCTGCAGCTGCTGGGACGTGGGCTTGTCCATGGTGCCATCTCCCCTAAAGACCATGCAGGAAGGTATGTGTCAAGGGGAGGCAGAGGGCACAGCCCTCACGTTGGGGGCTGAGCTCGGGGATGGGGGCGACCGAGTCCACCTGCAGCGTCACGGAGGCTGGGCTCGGCCAGGCGGTGGCGGCTGACACGGTGCCCACGTCCAAGGGCACAACCAGACTCGGGAGCAGGGGCCCAAAAACCATCCTGAGGGACTGGCTGCTCTGAATATTAATAATTTAGGGTCAGCCCTCCGCTCCTCTGAGCTACTTCATTGATTGTTCTCCATTGTAATGACACTGTTCTTTGAACTTCCTTTTCTCTCCTTTCTACCCTAGAGAGCTGCTGGTCCTTTAGTAAACGTGCATTTCGCCTCTCAACATCCCTTCTAAAGCAGAGCTTTGTAACCTCTTTTAATGCCATAGAGCCTCCCGGCAGCCTTGGGAAGCCCGTGGCCATGCCCTCCTCTGACGGATACATATGCACGCATAAAATAACACGTACACGATCATGAGAAACCCAATTAGATTAAAATACTTATAAAATATATTTTAATCGTGTTGTGTTTCTTTACTAACATATTAGATAAGATGTGCTCATCAATGATTTTGAAGTAGAGACAAGCAGAGATGACCTTCCACCATCATCTGCAGCAACTGTAGCGGGATATGAAAGTGTCTGTGGTTTCAACTGGCAACAGGGGAGCGGGAGAGTATCAAGCTAAGGGAAATACGGCAGAGAAAGACAAATACCATATGATCTCACTCATAGGTGGGATCTAAGACACAGAACAAATGAGCAAAGGGGAAAAAAAAAGAGAAACAGAGACAAACCCAGAAACAGACTCTTACCTACAGAGAACACACTGCTGGTCACCGGAGGGGAGGGGTGGGGGACGGGGGAAACAGGGGATGGGGACGAAGGAGCGCACCTGTCCTGCTGAGCACCGGCTGGTGCGCGGACGGGCTGCATCACTACATTGCACACCTGAAACTAACATTACCCTGCATGTGAACTAACGGGAATTTAAATAAAAACTTAAAGGAATTTGGCAACAGGGTCACAGGCAAGGCTGAATCCTCCCGTGGTATCATTAGGTCTTTTTCATAATGAAAAGAACTGGTAAATTGCTGGTAGACATAGGTTAGTGAGAACAGGATGCATTTTCCCTGCCCGAGTTCACAGAATCTCGACGAAGAACTCCTGCCCTAAAGTAAACAGAAAGAAGTCAACTTGTGCGGAGAAGAGACTGAGGCACAGAGAGGCGCCTGTTTGGTCTAAGGCAACGCAGCAGGTCAGAGCCCCACACGGGACCTTCTGCTGAAGGCAAGGACCGGTCACTGATGGCTCAGATGTCCTCTTCCCCATTAGTGCCCCAGAGAGTTCAGCCTGACACACTTCCACAAAGATCACTGGACCACATTTACTAATCACTAAAGAAGACCATTGACAAAAGCCTAAGATGTTGAAAAAAGCATTTTAGGAAATAGGAAAAGAGTTACTGATAATATAAAACCCAAACCTGAGCCACACGTGCAGAATTGCTCAAACAGGGGGAATTACAAGATTTATTTTATCAGAGAAAATCTCAAAAATTCAATCCATAGTGCTCATTTTGGGGAGCACTATAAAATTAGTAATAAGATTAGTAATAAGACTGCCTAAAGAAATCCTTCAAACCAAGTTCAGATTTAAAAGAAATAAATATTTACAGGCATATTAACTGTAAGCTTCACTTATCATATTTGATTACAACGGAGGATGTGGCCATTGGGTCCTCAGGTCCCGCGTTGCCAAAATTCTGTACAAGATAAAGCGCTCTGGGGGCAGGTAGCCTCCCAAAAATACAGACAAATTTCATATGTTTCCAGAAGTATATACCCCAAAGAATAGAACAGTACATGATTATTTATTCATTGAACAAATACTCCAAATGAAAAGTGGGCAACTGGACTCTTCCACCGTTTCTGTAAATCAAAGGTGTAACTCCCCCTAAATCTCTCCCTTCCTCTCACTTGTTTTCACAACCCCACGAGGTCAGGATTCCTGTGCTAAGCACACAGGGTCATCGCTCCCTTACCAAAGATGCTCTACGGCAGCCATAGAGAGATTTCACAGGAGGAAGTGAACCCGCACTCCCTCCGGGGCTGTCTTGCTCTCTCCTGTTTCCCTGGTGGCTGCATCCCCACTGCACTGCTTTCCACCTTACTACCCCCACCCCAAATCAGCCACCTCTTCCGTCTGTTCCTGCTCCAGGCTCAGCTGGGTGCCATGGACCGAGATGGTACCTGATGCTCCTCCTGCAGCTCCCCCTCCTCCGGCAGCTCCTCCTCCTCCAGCTGCTCCCCCTCCTCCTCCAGCTCCCCCTCCCCCCGCCGCCCCCCCCCCTCCCGCCGCCCCCCCCCCTCCAGCTGCTCCCCCTCCTCCAGCAGCTCTTCCTCCTCCAGCTGCTCCCCCTCCTCCAGCAGCTGCTCCTCCTCCAGCAGCTGCTCCTCCTCCAGCAGCTCCCCCTCCTCCAGCAGCTCCCCCTCCTCCAGCAGCTCCTCCTCCAGCTGCTCCCCCTCCTCCAGCTCCTCCTCCAGCTGCTCCTCCTGCTCCCCCAGCTGCCCCCCTGCTCCTCCATCAGCTCCCTCTCCTCCAGCCGCTCCCACCCTGTGCCTCCTTGCCCTGCGCCCTTGCAGTCCTCACAGCCTGCCCTCAAGCCTGGCCCTCTTGCTTCCTGTCCGATTGCTTCTTCCCTCCGTCTCAACATCATTCTTGCTCCTTCCAGGTTTCTGTATCCCAGAACTCTAGCATGACCGCGTGTTTAAAAGGCAGGCTGGATATATAGCAAAGCCACACCACCGTAAGTCTAGTTAACATCCGTCACCTTACACAGTTACCAACTTATCTGTGTGTGATGAGAACTTTTAAGATGTACTCTCTTAGCGACTTTCCAATATGCACTACCACCCACAGCGGCCATGCTGCCCATCACACCGTTTCACGGTAGATACAAGTATCGAATCATTGTGCCCTACACCTGAGTGCCTGTAAGGTTATACGTCCCTTGTCCCTCAATAAAAAGCAAGGAAGGAAGGAAGGAAGGGAGGGCAAGTAATGAACAGCAGGCCGAGTGGTGCCCGGGAAAAAGCCTGCAACAGAGGGACGCAGGAGACCTGGCGGTGTGACCTTGGGCCATCCGCTCACCCTTGGCTCAGTTTCTGGGCTCCCCTGGGACAGAAAGGGCGAAGCTCGTTTGATTCCTCCCCGATTGTGTGGCATTGCAGTCATGCTCTGCTTAGTGATGCGCACGTAGATATTTTGCAGTTGCCGTCCGTCTTCCTCGACTGCTCCCGTCCACGTGTTTCGGTCCCGCTTCCGTTCCCCATGTCCGCCCCTCCTGTCCTCAGGAGCCCCTCAGATGCTCTGCGCCCTCTCCTCTCCCTGGCTGTCCCTGGTGCTGGGGTGACACCTGACACTTCCACCCTGCCCCTCACCCCCCTGCCCCGCTCCTCCCATGAGCCTCATCTCAGGGCTGAGTCTGGCTTTGCTCCGCGCCCTTTGTTGCTTTGTCTTCCCTTCTTTTCCTTTTGTTTCTGTGGGGCTCACTAAACTGTTTGCACACTTTTAGAAAAATTTCCGTCTTCCCCATGGGCCCATTCTCTCCTGCCCGATCGAGTCCCACCACCGTGTTTCCTGGAGCCCCCGCGGATGCCTGGAGCTAACCATGGCAACAGCCAGAGGTGCAGCCGGCCTCCGGGATCTGCGCGCCCGGCTGCACCGTCCTCATGCAGAAAGGATCTCGGGGCATAAAGAGAGAAGGTTCTGGACACCTAGCCCTGAGTCCAGGTATTTAGATGGCTCCGGCCTCATGTGTCTCGAGGCTGAGCCACGGGCTAGGCATGAGGGCAGCTCAGTGGAGAAAGAGCTCCTTGCTCATCAGTGTCATGTGTCGCTAAGAACTATCAGGTAATTTTAAGTGTCTAAGAACCTTAACGTCAAGATGGAAGAGAACGCCATCCTGTAGCAATCCCCGCGCTGGGGAGGACGTTCAGCTTTGCCGAGGGGGCCCCTCTGTGCTGCACGTTAAAACTTCCTGACCCTTTTCCTCCTGGGAAAGCCCGGCACCCTGAAGTCAAGCCCATCCCTGACTCTCTGCCCGAGCTGCCCCACAGCCATGCCTCCTGGCCTCATTGTCCCCACACCAAGCCCTGCCCATCCTGGCCTGGCTCCTGATTAGAAATGTAAAAGAGTGTGGGGAGAGCAGATGCCCCATCACTTCCTGAGATGGTCCTCCTTTTCTCTTTGGGCCTCAGCTCTTCCCACTTTTAAAGACGCCCGGCACACAGAAAACGCAGCCGTGCATGCAGCCCGGCACAGCCCCTTCCAGGCTCTGGCGGAGTCTGCGAACGGCCGCCATTCACCCTTTCCTTCTGGTGGCTTCTGAACCATGAAGTCCTGGTCAGTGGTGCTCAGGACAATCCCTGGGAGCAAGGGGCAGGCCAGGGGCCGGGGCCCTGGGAGGGGCTCCCCCAGGAGAATGTTTCCTGTTGTAAGGATCCCTCCTTCTCGGCTGACCCAGGGTTGGGATGGGGAGCACCCAATGAGAACACCCAAGGACACTTAGCAAAGCAGTTGCTGCCCTGAGCCTCGGTCGCCCCAGGCTGTGCTGGGTGGAAGGGATGGGGGTGCCTGGACGGGGCCCCGCTCTCCCCTGACCAAGCAGAAGGGAGTCTGGGCCCAGCGGGGGCAGATGCAGGCCTCAGTGGGAGCAAGCCTGCCCTGCCAGCCGCCAGCACCACGTTGCCCGCCTGCCTCGGCCGCCTCTCTCGGCCTCCGTTTCTTGGGATTCACCACGATGCCTCCATGCCCAGCGCAGGCCCTCAGCCCTTCTCTCTGGCCCTCCGTCCAACGCCCTTTCTCTGCCCCCAGAAACGCCTCCGGCAGCTGAGTCTGACCACAGCGCCCTCCTCGGCCTGCTCCGGCTCCTCAGGCCATCCACGGAGACGAGCTCCTTGCTGCTGTTCAGCCTCTATGTTCTCTGCATCCTCTCTGGGCCCAGCCAGGCCGCCAGGGAGGGGTTCTGACCTCCCTCAGGCAGGCCTCCCCCCACCCCAAACCCCACTAGACCTGCTAGCATTTGTGCCCCGCTCCCTGCACACAGACTTTCACCCAGCCGCTGTGTCTCAGTCCCAGTGGCCACCAGGACCCTTCCCTGCTGTCGGGCACTCGTCCAGGAGCGGGACAGGATGCGACTCTAGAGAAGCATCTACCTGAGCCTGGATCCTGGTCCCCAACGGAGCATCCCACCCAGGACCGCATGCATTCCTGTTTAGTGACCGCAGGAGAGGTCTGCCCATCCGCTGGTGCTCTCCTTTGGGAAGGAAACTGCTCAGCCTTAAATTCCCAGCTCTACCCTCTGAGCCTCAGTTTCTCTGCCTGTAGCACAGGCGGGGGACAGTTTCAACAGCACAGAGCAGTAGAGGGGCTAACTGTAAAGTGTGTGTGTACACAGTCATGCTGCTTGTAAGGCAGAATCTGTCGTCCAGCTTGAGACACTGGAATAGGGAGGGCTGGGAGCAGCCGGTCAGGGCCCCGGCGTGAGCAGAGCACCCTGGAGGCGTGGGCCTCCAGTTCCTACTGGTGCAGAAACGATCAGCAAATATTTATGGACTAGTAAAGTTTGAAATGGTCAGATTTCCTGTTAGACAAAGTGGGGAATGCAGGGGGCGTCCCAGCATCCCTCTGTGTGAAGGGAGGGTTGGACGCTGGGCTTTATTAGAGGGAAGAGGACTTAGGAGAGGTCGTCGGGCCGAGTTTGCTCCTCAGGGAGGGCGGATGGTCCCTCTCAGGGCTGCCGGGGAGATGGAATGAGCTAAGACCCATCCAGGTCCTTTGACAATGAAGTGGGGGGCTCTCGGGCTGCTCTGAGTCTGGGGCTGGGATGAGGTGTCTCAAGGGCTACAGGGGCCAGTTCCCAGAGCAGCTGGGCCCCAAGGGGCAGGGAGCCCTGTCCAAGCGGATCACAGAAGGATCAGCGACAGGCAGGGGGGCACGCAGCTCAGGATGGGCTCCGGTGTCAGATGAGGAAGGACTGAGTGGGAGCCGAGCGAGGTGGGGGGCCCACCTCTAGTCAAGGACTCCTGGGTGTGCAGTGACTGCCAAGGGCCTTGCAAGCCCCTAGTCTCACCAGTGAGTTCTACATACAGGATAAATAACACGTATCAAGTTTAGGTGGCACGACTCAGACAACTGTCCTCCAGTACCCCCCGTCTCTGCACCGCAACTTGGCGCATCCCCACTGCAGCTGCCTGGTCAGTCCCTTGCCCGGTTCCTTGCCTTGAGGAGTGGCCCTGGACTGATTCTCTAGGACAATGTGAGCAGACACAGTGCTCCCCTCCCCCTGGGCCTGCCCCCTCCGAGCAGGGTCTCCCGCCTGGGCCCCGGCAGGGCTGGGGTGGAGTCATGCTGTCCCGTGCCGTGGCCACCTGGTGCCCACCAGCCCCGTGGGCAGCTAATTTAAATGAGCTAAGGTTAAATAAAACTGAAATTCCGTTTCTCAGTGGCGCCAGCCACACTGCGAATGCCCAGTGGCCACGCGAGCTAGTGGCTACTGTGCTGGACAGGGCACACGCAGAATGTTCCCGTCATCATGGAGAGTCCTGTTGGACAGCAGCGGGGAGGAACGTGGGTTTCCAAATGATCCCTTGGACCAAAGCTGGCCCACTGTCCACGTCCCCTTCCCTGCAGAAGCATGTCATCAGAGAAAAGTAAACTTCTGTATTCTTTGCAGAATACATTGTATTTTGGGGCCTCTTTGTTATAGCAACCTACCGTTACATATGTATTTGTAGGTGTATATGTTTATGTATACATTTGTGGATGTATATGTTTATGTATATATTTATACATATATATGTGTAGGTGTATATATTATATACATACATATATATTTGTGGTTATCTATGTTGATACAAAGATACATTTATGGGTGTATGTATTTTTGAATGCACATATTTGTGTGTATACATATGAACACATATATAAATTGTGCCTCAAATACGTGTGGGTACTAATGTGATCGACAAATGCTAAGGTTTTTTGGTTTTGTCTCTTTTCTCAGAAAGTACTAAAACGATAACTACCATCAGGTTATAGACCTCAGAGTCCGTATTTGGATGTTAAAAAGAGACGCTTTTACTTGAAAAGGTGGAGAATCATTGCAACAGACGAGACCTAAGCCTGGCTCGAGAGGAGGACGCGGGGCTCGGAGACGGACAGCTGCCAGGCCTGAGGTCTGCACTCTGCTGTGAGGAGGTTGTGTGGGCACTGGGGGCTTTGACCACTCACCCTCTGTTGCAAGCCTGGACCTCGGCTCTCGGAGCAGATGACTTGGAGTAGGCAAGGCAAACAGGAGTGCCCAGGTGTCTGGCCTGCGGGGGTACAGGTGATCGTCCTACAGCCTAATGAGGAAAGCATTAGAGATAGGGAAACTGAGGCACAGACAGGCTGAAAGACTTTCTCGGATTCACACAGCTGGGCAGTGGTTGATTGGAGATCTAAACCTGGAGTCCTGTTCTCCGCCACCCTGTGGTGCGTCCTCCCCAAAGGCAGCTGGTGATGGCACAGTGTGGGGGTACGTGGGGGACACCCTCGTCACCTCCCCTCCTTCAGGTCTCACCATCCTCCCACTGGCCTGTGTTCAGGCTGTCACATTACAGGCAACTGTGCGAATACACCCCCTGGGAATTTACACGACCGCCAGGAAATTAATTTTGTACAGGTCACCCAACACTTTCTGCTGATGACGACAATCCTCAGTTCCTCCCTGTGCCTCAGAGAGGGGGACACTGAGGGCAGAACCCACGTTTGCTCGGTGTGATGTCACAAAGGCGTCTCCCCTCCCGCAGCCTTGAAAGCCTCTTTGGGTCAGAGGGCCTGGTGGGCGACCTGTAGCTCAAGGAATTCTCCCCGGGAAGACCCCTGCTGGAGCCCATCCAGCCTGACCCCTGACCAAGCGGAGAGTGGCCTGGGAGGCTCCGCGGGAAGCGCCCTGGTGGGAGAGGGAGCCCACGAATGTGGTGGGGCCAGGCCACAGGGACAGTGTGAGAGCAGGGCCGGAGACGAGTCGGGAAGAATCCCGGAAGTGTGCTCACAGGGACCAGCTGGCCACGGGGACAGGGAGGCATGGGTGGCTTCCTAAAGCCAAGGAAGGCCCTGTCCGACTCCGAGGATGGAGCTCTGATCAAAGAAACCTCACCAGCCTGCATGTTTTCATTGTATCTGTGCCCAGAGGCAGGTGTGGGGTAGGTGGTCACCTGGAGCCCAGACGGCAAAGGGGCTGTTCTCTTCCTGGGATGAAAATGGGGTCTTAGGGACAATGACTCCTGGAGTCACGGCTCCAGAAGGAGCTGGTGGTTGGACAAACGGACAGCAAAGACCCTGAAAGTCACTGTCGGGCCAATACGGAGCAGAAGCCAGCAGTGCCCAAATGCACACCCGGTCATGACTTGGAGCAGGAGATGCTCAGGCCTTGCACGGACCCCAAGTGTGGGCCCACAGTGGACATGGTGGGAAGGGGCAGGCCAGAGTTGAAAGGATGAGGAGCAGAAGCCCCGGAGGAGTCATTAGGAGACTAACATGTCCTAAGGGGGGAAGAGCTGACCCGTCTCAGTCCAGGGTTGGAGCAGAGCTGCCACCAGAACCAAGAGGTCTGGAAAGTGGCGGACCCTGCCCCTAGGGCAGGTGGCCTTAACCAGTATGCGCTCCCCAGGGTGGGGCGAGGTCCACTTACAGAGCACGCCTGCAGGTCTCCCACCTTCGGTGGGCCCCATCCTGTGCCACCCCGACACTCTTCCTTCCACACAGGACCAGGGTTTTCCATGGAAGGATTGGCCCCGCCCCCAAACCCTGGGAGGGCCCTGACTGGGTGGGTCAGTCAGCTCTTCACCTGATCATTGGCTCAGGGAAATCACATGACCCAATTTAAGCCAGTGAAGAGTGGAGAAATGCTCGCTGGGAGCCTTTGGGAAGGATCTCTCTGAGGATGGGACCTGGGGCTAGGGGTTGCTTTCCCTCTGGATGTGAACTAGGAAGCTCATGACCTGCGTTTTTGCAGGAAGCCAACTTGTATCCATGCAGGGAAGAAGGTTTAGAATGAAGCTGACACCATGGCAGGCAAAGGGAAATACAAAGGAAACCAGCCCTCCTGACTTTCGCAAGCCTTGGTCAAGCCTGATCTGATGCCATCCAGCTGAACCGCGGGGCTTTTCTATGCCAGGTTGATTTGGCTTTTACTGTTCCTTGTGATTGAAAGCATCCTAAATGACACAACTGTTAATCCATTTTATGTTAAGCAATTCTGACAGGCTGGATAAATGAAGTGTTTCATGTTTATACAAGTTGGTATCTGCAGATGCCGTTGTGATCAGTGCATCTAAAAGCATTTCTTAATTCATCATTATGTTTTCTCATTGTGCAGTTTCTCAGTGTGCAGATAGTAAAGGACAGCGGGCCCTGTGCTGCGTCCCTCGTGTTTTGGATGTTTAAAAAGGCCTCCTGCTGATGGGAATCAACCAGACCAAGAAAGACAATTCGAGTTTGTGTAGGAGTAAAAATGGAACTCTTCCTATTTTTCAAGATTGTTTCCAGATTGCTTTCTTCTTTCCTTCGCAAAATTGGACGCCTCGTGGGCACAGCTGGGGGTGGGTCTGCGGATTCTCCTGCAGCGTCACGTGCCCCCTTCCAGGCCCATAGGCAGGGGCACCAGCCTGGCAAGTGTGCACTGGGTGTTCTCAAGATGCCTGGGTCCCTGTTAGCGATCCTGATGCCCCCAGTCCCAGCCCTGCTGGCTGAGGCTCATCCATCCCAACTAGGAACAGGGTACTCCTGACATCCAACTGACCCCGGGGATCTAACCTGTGTGCAGAGCAGTTGCCCGATTAGTCCCCAAAATCTAGTGGGAAAAGAGGTTCTGTCCTCCTGTTGACTACATCATGGTTTGACTTCAGGTCCCAAGGCAATTAGCATTTGATGACAAATACAATAACAAGTAGAAACCTGCCCTCATAGATACCTTACTCATCTGACACACAGATGTGCATGCACACACGAATGCACACGTGCACATGCACATATGCAGATGTGTACACTCACCATGCGCACACAGGTGGGTGTGCACACACATGTGGGCACACACATGCACACACACGCAGGCATGCACACTCATGCACACACACACGGCTGCACACATCACACATGGTCATGCACAGACATCACACAGACATGCACATGCACACACAGGTGGGTGTGCACACACGTGGGCACACACATGCACACACGTAGGCATGCACACTCATGCACACACACACACGGCTGCACACATCACACATGGTCATGCACAGACATCACAGACATGCACATGCACCTGCACACACAGGCGGGTGTGCACACACGTGTGGGCACACTCATGCACACAAGGCTGCACACATCACACATGGTCATGCACAGGCATCACATACATGCACACTTGCCCGCACACTCAGGTGGGTGTGCACAAACATGTGGGCACACACATGCACACACACATGCAGGCACGCACATTCATGCACACACACACAGCTGCACACATCACACATAGTCATGAACACACATCACACAGACATGCACACTCACCTGCACACATGCACACCTACTCCCCAGGTCAACTTCCAGAGATGGCTTCCCGAGAACGTGAGCTTTCCCGGGGCAGATGGGTGGTCCTCTCCTACTGCTGCGCTCACCAGAGGCCTAAGATGCTGGGGAAATGGGCCTTGCCTGCCCACCCAGGCCACAGGGCCTGGGCCTCCCTCACTCCGCTCTGGGGATCCTCAGCTCATCTGGCTCCTTCGGTCAGGGGCCCTACCTCCACTGGCAGGCTAAGGCTGTCCTGCTTGGTTGGGCCTGCTCAGCCCCTCGGCTGGGATCTGTCCTCAGCCCTCTCACCCCTGCCTGCCCCCTCCCTGGCCTGGTCCTGTAAGGTGCACCTTGGGCACATCCGTTGTGGATCTCAGTGAGCTGTCCCTGCAGTTCAGTGGTCAGTGGTTAGGAATGCCATCTCTTTGGGCCTGTTCACGATGCGACTTGAAGTCGGCCTCCACATCCCCATCCCTGCATGAACTAGCATCTGATGGGCATGCCTGCACGATCTCCCACCATCCCACCCCGACCTCGGATAGTCAGGCAACAGCCTCTTTCATGGCCACCCACGGACCTCCATCCCCCAGGATGTGGCCCGAAGGCCTGAGCCCCATTTACCTGCCCCTCCAGTAGAAAAGCTTCAGGCTGGTTCCAGCCCTCTGGTCTGGGAGAGGGGGCATCTGCGTCCTGCACACCCCTCCCCACTTCCTCCCACCCCTGAGATAGTAGGGATCCTGGGGCCCTGTTCCAAACTGCTGGCTCAGACACAGATCATGCTTTCCCCATTGCCCCCCCCCCACACACATACACCCTTCACCCTGAACAAGGTCTGAGGGACCCACAGTGGGCCCAGTGGTTCTGGACCACTTCGGTCTCTATACTAGCAAATAATAGGAAACTCCAATGTAGATCAGCGGATGCTCTCTGAAAAGCAAGGAAAAAACCCACTCACTGCTTTCAGTTTTCGGTGGTGTATAAGTGCTATATTTTTGGGTGGAGGGGTCATACGAGACATACAACCAATAACACGTGGTTAAACATATGGTTTTCTCCTACTAAGGTAAATAGAGATGAAAATGTAAATTTATCTGAGTTAGACAAGTGTCACCCAGAATCATCAGAAAAGAGGGTTGGATGTAGGAATAATAAAACATGTTAGCCTTGAATTTTTATCATCCCAAGCAGATTACCAGAATGTGGCAAACACCAACACATCCCATCACATTACGGGGGGGCCCCGGGCAGCAGGAGGGCGTGTGGCATGCCCAAGGGCTTCACACGCAGCCGCAGACACACACGCCCTCATGGAAGATGCCACATCCTCCTGAACCCTGCTCTTTCCTCCGCAGCAAATGCCCCTGCATAATTATGCAGTAAGTGCATATGACAATGGAAACGATTTGGGCACAGTGTGTGAGCCTCAGTCTGCCTCTGCGTTCTGGATCTAGATGCCTGGAGGTGCAAATGGGGAGAGGAGGAGAGTGAAGACACGGAGCTGGAGGGTCAAGGGCAGGGAGACTGTCTGCCTCCCTCAGGACAGGCTGGTCCCAGAGTCCTATTGTGAGGTACAGGGTTCAGAAGGCCACTCTGTGGCCAGGGCCGGCTGACAAGTCCGTGTATCTCATGGTCTGCTGAGTCTACCACCACATGTCCAAAATGGGTTGGCGGCTCTGCTCCATGCAGCCATTTAGGAACCCAGGCAGACGTGGGCCTCAGTGCTCCGTGACATCATCATCTAACCCTGGTGTCCAGAGCTGTGAAGGCAGGAAAGAAAGAACATGGGGAATTCATACCTGCTTTTAGTAACCTCAGAGCCAAGGGTGCCAGGGGGCCACTTTGCCCCAAGATCATTGGTCAGTGCTAATCTGGTGTCCCCACCTAACTGTCAGGGAGGCTGGGAAACCCACAGGTGCACATGGAATGTTTGGGGAGCATCACGTCTCTGCCACAGTTCCCTACCCAACATATGTCCTGACGCCGAGCATCCATCCTGGCAAGGTACTCCTTGGGATTAGCCAAGCATCTGCCTGAAAGGAAATCTCAGGTCTGGCAGGTCCCAGGGTGGTGGCTTTTGGAAGTCCTGTACTCTCCCTGGGCCTTGCTAGGACCTTGCTAGTAATAGGGCTCACCCACCGGAGGTGAGCTAGTCTGTGCAGGCTTTGCGTGGCACCTAGCACTCAGAAATGTTCAGTGAATGCTCGCGGTTCCTGTTGTCAGTGGTCAGGGTCAGAGCTTGGCAGGCCCTGAGGTGGCCAGAGATGGAAGACAGGCAGAGCCTACGACCAGGGGTGTGCTTGCCTTGCACAGCTGATGAGCTTGCTGCTGGGCCTCTGAGAAAGAGCAGACGCGGGTCTCCACCTAACGTTTCTCTTTCTGTTCCCCTCCGCCTGAAATAGAATCTCTAGCTGCAGGGTGTCTGCTTGGGCACCTAAGGACAGGCTCCACTGTCTGCCCTGCAGAGTGCACCAGCTTCCGGCCTGAGACACGCAGTCCCACACTCCCCTGGTCTGCTCTGTGGGAACGAGACGCACCCCCACGGGAAGCTAGTGAGACAGGGACGACCCAGGCACCCAGCAATAAGCGTTCTGAGGGCGCAGGGTGTGCTCGAGAGGGGCCACGGGAGGGCCAGCCTCGGCCCCCGCCTCGGCCAGAGCACCAGGGGCCTCTGTGGGGAGGCCCACATGTGCAGAATGCCAACCACCCTCTGAGGGGGGTAGAATTCTGTTTTGAAGAAAGCAGGGTCCGGAGCACACAAGGGACTTGGCCGGGGACACCTGAGTTCACAGACAGGTCTGGCTGGTCCCCAAGCTCAGGTTCCTCGGCATCTGCTGCTTGCAGAGCCGGGGAGGGTGGAGGAGGGGGTGAGGCGTACCTGAAACTGAGGAACCCAGAGGGCAGCACACAGGAGTTATAATTCCACACTTTCACAACTAAAGCATCCTAGGTGACCTTGGCAAAGAGGAGCATCAGAGCTGACGCCTACCCAGAGCGTGACCACCCCGTGCCAGGCCCGATCCCGTGTGCCTAACACTAAGCCACCAGCGAGCGCACGTAGGACCCTCTATCATATGCTCTCTCTGTTTCAGGGGAGGAAAACAAGGCACAGAGGGGGAAAGGGTTGTGACAACCTAGCAACCTTGTGCTCCGCATCTGACGAAGCCAGTTCATGTGAACTGAGTCACGGGAGGGACGATGTCTCTCTGGGTCACACGGACGCGGGCTGGCCAGGCCCCACCTGTCAGAGGTGGTGTCAGCAAGAACCCAGCCCAGCAGAGGAAGCTGAAAGGCTGTGTCACACGGAGAACAAAGGCATGCTCAGACCCAGCCACGGAGACCGCTGCACGCTCGCCCTCCAGGAGGAGCTCACTTCTAGAGGCTGCACCCCGAAACCCAAGGTAAGAACAGAATCCACGGTGTGGGGCTTGATACCAGAGGAGTTTAAGACAGTCTACACTGCATGCCAAGTCCTGGCTGTCCTGGCTGCAGTTGCGTGCCCCCAAATCCAGGACCATGCGTGAACCTGGGAATGTGGCCGTATTTGGGAACAAAGTCTTTCCAGAGGGAATCAAGTGAAGGGTGGGCCCTCAGTTCAATGTAACTGGTGTCTTAGGAAAAGGAGAAATTGGGACGCAGACACACACAGAGGGAGCAGGCCTGTGAAGACAGAGGAAGGGACCGCCAAGCATGGATGACCAGGGGGGGGGGGGGGGGGGGGGGGGGGCAGCGCCACCCTCGGAGCCCCAGAAGGAACCCATGTGGCTGGCGCCTTGGTTCCTGACTTCCGGTCTCCAGAGCTGAGACGACAACCTTCTATGTTTTAAGTCCCCAGTGTGTGGCTCTTTGTTACCCCGGCCTTAGGAAACAGATATGTGGGCGCATAGTAGGGACTCCGTCCGAGTTAGGCCATGTTCTTCTTTAAGACAGAAGGGCAGGGGCGCCTGGGTGGCTCAGATGGTTAAGCATCTGCCTTCGGCTCAGGTCGTGATCCCAGGGTCTTGGGATCGAGACCCACGTCCGGCTCCTGGCTCAGCGGGGAGCCTGCTTCTCCCTCTGCTTCTCCCCCTGCTCATGCTCTCTCTCTCTATCTCTGTGTCTCGAATGAATAAATAAAATCTTTAAAAAAAAAAATTAAAAAAAAAAAAAAAAGAAGGGCATAACAGCCCGGATGTCCACGAGCCGGGGGGGCTGGGACGAGAAGCACAAAGGAAGGACTAGAACGTGTTCTAAGGTAACCACCAGCCAAAGGACAAAACCCGAAAGGCATGGAGCCGAGAGCATCCCAGGACTGTTCTCTGTCTGGGGCCGAGAAGCCCCCGGGGCCTGGCTTCCCCGGCTGGCGGAACCCACCACGGACCAGCTGCGTGGGCACCATAATCACAGTGCCTGCCAGCCACTTCATAACTTGAGGGAGGCTTGAGAGGATTAGGGCAGAGGGACATTCCCAAGTCCTGGAAACGGGGACGCGCCAGGCCGGGGCCAGGGGCGGCTGGGGGCTGCCCCTCCCCCACTGGCCCGCCCGCAGCCTTCCTGGGGACCGGGGTGGGCCAAGCTGCAGGGCGGGTCTTTGGAACGCAGGGATGTGCGGCTGGCTTGAGTGGGAGTCAGGTTTTATGCCCGAGGCAGAGGGAGTTCTAACACACACTGGAGCAGCAAGACAGAAATTACCTTTTAGATGGCTGCCATCAGCAATATGCAGCGGGCAGGTCTACGGGGCAGTTTAACCTTCTGTAACCTTACGGCTAAGTGGGCGCACACGCTCCCTCTCACGATCGCTCTCTGTCTCACACACACACACACACACACACACTGATGTACAGATACATCTGCAATTACATATAATATTTTACCATAATGGTTTACAGACTGAGCTTTTCTCCCTCTCTGTGTAACTAATTACCCTCCATATGCATACACGCCCGACTTACGTATTCACATCTAATAGGAACTGAAACTCAGAGTCGCAAGAACCTGCAAGCTTCTTGCTAATCAGGGCAATCCTGAATATACAGTTGGAGTTCAGCAAGTAATTAATAGTAATGAAAATTGACATTGTAAAAATTAAAGTGAGGGGGCTGATAGAAAGGAATTGGTTTGGTTGTCAAACCTCAGGCCTAAAGGGAAACAGATTGCTTTGGAGAATCTTTTCATTAATTTCAGAGTTTCCCTGTTTCTTCTCCTGCCAAATGAGCGGAGTTTCCTTCTTGGCCATCAGGATCCTGTGCAGAGAGAGGGAGGCATGAAGAGAGATGAATTGTGTCAGGGGTCATCCCATCCTGGGAGCCTCCCGAACCCCACCTCACAGCAAAGCAAGGGCTAGGTGAGGGGGACGCAGCCCAAAGAGGGGTTCGGTCTGTACATTTACTACCTATGAATAAACCAGGAGGTCTACCTCATTCATAGCTAAAATAAAAATGGATCTCTACCGTCTGACCAAGTTCAGCCACTGAGCTGCAGCATTAACTTGTATTCTAACAAGATTAAAATATATTTGTCCTGGGGATTAGCATACTTAAGTCTCCTCTTGCCTTTTGAGCAGTGGCAGGACACTTTGATCTGCCTTGCGTGGCAAGAGCGCGGCTTGGGCCCAGCTATCCGACTGCCAAGTGTGAAATCGGCCTGATGTCATCCTCATTCTTCATCTTTTACATCTTTCACCAGTTTAATTATATTTCCGCCACAAAGCCCTGGCGCCTCATTGCATATTCAAGTTAGACCAGGAAGCATTTAGAAAAAAAAAAAAAAAGGTGCGAATGAGATACCCCTGTAGGGGGAAGGGAGGGGGCTGCAAATCTCGCGGTGCAAGGCGAGGGGCCGGCCCTCGGTGTGTGGGGAGGGGGCCCCCTCACCCTGAGATGCTCCTACCTGCGTGGAAACCTGAGCCCGACGCCGGCCGGCTCTGCGCTGTGCCCAGCTACCCCATTCGGTGCCGGGCACAAAGGCCATCGTCACGCCCGCCTTGGGTTTGGGGCTGTTTGGCTTGTGACTCCAGGGGTTTGTATTTTGTTCCTCCTGTTCTGTGTCCTTAGGACTCGGAACCTACAGGGCACGCTCCCGTGGCTACATAAAGTCTGCCTTCCTCCCTGCCAGGTGACGAGTCACCAGCGAATCGCCCACTTTGAGGCAATGTGCAGGCGGCCAGAATAAATTCTGGGGCTCACCCGGTGTCCAAAGGGAATGTGTCTGGCTGACCTTTGATCACCTCACAAGAATCAGACAATTTCACTCTCCACCCAGACCCGATATTCTGACCCTCCAGCCCTTTGCAGATTCCCCGGAACCGCTCAGAAAGGCCAGCTTGCCAACAGAATGGGCCTTGACTCAATCCCAGTGGGGCACCTCTTAAACTGCCTCACCTCCCACACCACCAGAGCTTCCTCCACCATGGCTTAGGGGTGGGGGAAGGAAGGGAGGGAGGAGGGAGGGGAGCCAGTGACAGCCAGTCCTGGTCCCGCGGGGTTCCTGGGGCACCCCTCGGAGGGCACTAGTGTTTGGGAGAGGAAATGAACCACCTGCAGGGGTGGCTGGGGTCTGACCTTCACCTCAGCCCCCAGCCCCCAGCCCCAGGCTCCAGGCTCCATTCACTCCCAGCTAGAGTGTCTCGGAGACAGGACATTCTGGGGGGGGGGTGCTCTCTGTCAGGGACCTTGGGTGTTACTTCCACATACAAGCTGGACAGAATAGAAATGCAGATGGGCTTCCTTAGCATTTGAGAGCAGGTCAGCACTGGGAAATGCTCTGCTCAGATGGAGGGCCCTCTTTGTCTGAGGCTTTCCACCGTTTTCCACTTTCTTGGTGGGAGTGTGTGCAGGTAAAGGGACAATAGGTAGGCTGAGTTGATATTCACGTTTGCCATTTGGGGAAAACGAAGAGACAGCCCTGATAGGTCTTTTAAAAGGTCCAGATTTATGACCATTTTTATTTTGAATCATCATCACTCTTGTGAAAATTAGGAGGTTAACAACACATTGCTTCTTAAATTGAATGATATAATTATAAAATTATCTCCACATAATTAACTCAGGATTATGTTTCAGTCTGGTTAGCATGTAATCAAAGCCTGTTATGCTTTTAGCTATAGGAACAGCAATTAATTTAAAAGGGTTACTTAGATCCTTCGCTATTTAGACCAAATAGTTCATCAGGCCATCAGGATTGCCCACTCGCTCTTGAAGGAAGCGGGGTGGGGGGGGGAAGGGCAGACAGCAAGATGCGTGAACACAGGCTGGGACCCACGTGTAAGGTGTAGCTTGGCTTCCGGCCTCACTGTCCAGTAGGACGTCTGCGTCCTGTGCTTGGAGTCAAATCGGGTTCGGGGCAATGGGATGATGCTGCCAAGCGCAGTGACTATGGATGGGAACAGGAAATGGAGCGGTGTGTGATGTTACTGGGCTTCTGTGGAAACCCCAGGTGCAGCATCTTATTTATATTGTGGTCAAGAACAATGTGGGGGGAAATCCTGAGGTGAGGATGCATGCATCATGTCCGAGCCCTGCCATGACAAAGCACGCACAGCAGTGATTGTCTCTCCTAGTCACGATTTCCTCTTTTCCTTTCCCTAAACTCTATAGAGGCCGCTTTAGGGGGTGGGAGCCAGGAAGGCTAAGTGCTCTACCAGAAGCTGGTACCAGGTTTGTGGCCTCCACAGCCCGAGTCCAGCACAGGTCATTGCCAAGTGGAAAGGTAACCTCTCACTTGCCGAGCCCTGTTCTGGGCCAGGCGCTTTAGGCTCATTTTCCCTCATGAAAAACTCTATGGGGAAGCCCATTAGGTAGGTTTTCTTGCTATTGGAGAGATGAATGGCTGAGTTGGGATGGGGGCAGTTACAAAACTGTACCTTTACTGTAGGGCTCTACTTTCTGTGCTGGGCGACGTTATGTGACTGCATGAAAAAAACAACAACAACCCTGAAACCTGAGCTGACCGAGCTCCAGTGTGGAAGCACAGACCTCAGGGCACCTGACAGCAAGCTCAGCCCACTGCTTCTTTGCCGGCTCCAGCCTTTCCCGGAAGGAACAGATGTTTGGAAGCCAGCATATTCATCATTCATTTGACAGATTGAGATTTTCCCAACTTTCATCCAGATGTTTTAGCATGGGAAGGTATAATCTGAGACTTCTGAGTTGTAATGTAAGTGGTTTATTGGGGGCACCTTACTTGTAGTAATAGAAAAGGGGTACTGGCCTGGGAGCTTCATGATTCTGCCATGTCCCCCGCTACTGCTTGAATCCAAAGAAATGCCAGCTTCCAGGACTCACATTTTGTTGCTAGGAGTGGGAGACTAAAGCTACCAAAAACCTCAGGACAAAGTTTTGGCCTAAAGGGAAAAGTCCGATGCAGCGTCCCTGGCCACTAAGTGACGCCAGAGGGCAGGGGCCGGGGGTCCCGGCGAGGCTGGGGGGAAGCGGCCAGTCTGCTGCTGGGAGGGGCCGCAGACACAGAAACGGGGCAGCAACTCCTCGCAGTGCGCTTGGCAGCTGGAGCCTGTGATTACCCATCCAAGGAGGAGAGAAAAGCGAAGGGAAGAAAGGGCAGTTAGCGGAGGGGGTAGAGGTTGGGGGAAGGAGGAGGCAAACCACGGCCGAGCTGACAGTCCCCTTCCAGACAAAGGACTTGGCGGGAGGAGAGAACCCCGAAGGCGCGGCTGAAAGGCTCTGGGCGGCCCCTTCCGCAGGCAGCGCGCGCGCGGACCGCACGGCCAAGTTTCGCAGCCAGGCAGATGGGGATGAGCGGCGGCCCTCCCCGATTCTTCCAGACGGTCCGTGCACGCAGTGATCCCCACCATTCCTCGGCCCCACGGAGCACCCCTCCGTGCCAGGGTCCCTCCCGCCCGCGCGCCCCACCCCGACCCCCTCTGCGCAGGAGGAGGCGCGCAGGCCGAGCAGCGGCGCAACCCACTGGGCCCGCAGCTCTTCTTCCCTCTGGGTCTCCGGGGGATGGGACAGGGGCCTCTCTGGGATGCCTTCCAGGCCGAGGGGACGAAGAGGCGGCCCAGGAGGCAGATCCGGCTACTCTTTGTTTCTGCTCCGAGCAAAGCGCGGGGCTCAGCCCTGAAAGGGGGCCAGCCAATAGAGGGGGGAGGTGTCCCGGGCTCTGGACCCAAGGTTCCCTATCCCAGAAAACCGGCCCTGGCGTCTCTCGGGGACATAGAGGGCCTAGGAGTCTGGGGAGCCCCTACCTCCGCCCGGAGTTGTTGCTCAGGCCTTGCACGGGCCTGGGACTGGGTCGACAAGGGCAGTAAACTTGGACCACACCTGTTCCCCGGGACTCCGGAGTCGTTCCGCCCCCCTTCCTCCATCTTGCGGCTCCCCAAATCCCCAAACTGAAGAAGTGGCCGGCACTCTGGCGCCTGAGTACCGGGCTACCAACAACAACAACAACAGCAGCAGCAACAACAACAACAAACAATAACAGTAACGCCGTCATCGTCGGCCTCACCAGCCGGAGCCAAGCAGCAGCGGATCACGCTTGATTAAATCTCATAATTAGGAGCCACTTTTTAAATGAATATTATTACATTTCAGGCGATTTCAAGAATGGCCTTTTATTTTCTGCGGGCGGGCAGCAGTTTGAAATTAATAACAACACGAATGGTGTATCCAGGGCTCACGCGGCCCGGCCGCCGGGCGCACCCTCCAGGGTCACGCACAGGCGCGCGGGAGCTCCGGGCCGCCGCACCCACGCGCGCGCCTGTCTCCGCGGGCGCGGGGCCTCCCCGGCCTGCCAGCCCGCGGGGTCCGGAGGACGCAAGGCTCGGGCCCGCCTGTGGCCCGCCCGCTCCACGCCACCCCACCCGCCTCTACCGCGAGGCCTACAGAAGGCCTCGCCCTCGGCCCCGCGGGCTGGAGAAGCGCGGAAAGGGGGCCCCGCCGCGAGGCATGGCGCGGGGGCTGCCGAGCGAGTGTGGGGCGGTGTCGGGGTGCGGCTGTGGAGTGGAGAGAGCAGTCGGCATTGCGCGCTGGCCCTTGGGCGCCAGTCTGTATGCACCTCCCAGCCGCCGCAGCTCCTCCTGGCCGGCGGCAGGTTTCGGGACGTCCTGGGGACGCTGGGGGAGCTGTCGGGGCAGGCAGAGACCGCGGAGGTCGGATATTAAATCAGCGGGAGACAGAATGACTTGTCGCCGAGCGAGAGCGAGCGAACGCGGCCTCCCCGCCAGCGCTGGGCGGCCAGCGAGCGTATTTGCATATATAGTGGCCGGTGTTTGTCGTGAGCTGAGCGCTGTGCGCCCGGCACATCTGTGCCAGGAGGTCTAGAAGCCCCCATCGACTTAACCTGTTCACGCAAGGAAAAAAAAAGTTGGAGTCCTCTAGGAGATTACACTGATTCACCCGCGTGGCTCCTTCCTTGTTTCCCCTAAAGAAAGCACATGGCGGGTCCACACTGGGTGACCCTCAGGCCTGTGTTGACCCTCGGATTCTGACTCCGGCCTGACGTTTGGACCCTCCTTCTCTGACCACTTTTTGGGCAGCGGAAGAGGAAAGCTCTCTGAACCCCAAGGGGCCCTGCTAGGCCTCTCTGTCCGGTGTCTGGCACCCCCGCAGGAGTCGCTGCTCAAGCAGGCCCCGCGGCAATCCGCATCGATACTCCCCCACCCGGGCTCCCAGGCCCCGCCTAGATTTCGCTGGGCTATGGAGGACGGGGACACAGACAGGCCTGGGCGGTGGCAGCCCTCTGGCCGGAAGGAGCAAGGGCCTCCTTTATAAACGGGCTTTCCTCTGAAGAACATGTATGAAACTGGCCTTCTGGAGGGGCAGCAGTCTGGCGGGTCCGGCCCGAGGCTCCACCAGCTCTCGGTGCTACAGTCCTGGTCCAGATCCGAGGCACCTTAAGTTAAGCCGAGAGTCCAGGCTCTGGATTCAGAAAGGACACTTGCCTCCCCTGCAGGCCTGGCTCTGGTCTCCACTTGCCACTAAGAGAGAGGGGGCTGGCTGGTGCACCAGTGGCTCTTCATGAGTCTCAAACTTAGATTGTATGCGGAATTTAAAAATGTAATAAACATAGAAGCAAAACCAGAATCTTAGCGTTTTGAGGGTCTGGGGGTTCATTCAGTCCAATCCCCTATTAGAGACAAAAAAGAAAAACTCCTTATGCTACTGCAGGCTTAATGTTTGCTTGCACTCTTCCAAGGACGGGGAACTCATTACCTCACAAAACTGTACACAGCCCCTCAACAATGTTACGATTTGTGAATAGATTAAAAAATAAGAATGATTGCTTAATGTTGCCATACTGTCTTTTTATTAAAAAGAGAGAGTGGCCAATCAGGTAATAGAAGTTGTCCCTGTCCTTTTTGTTTAGTGTTTACTCTAAAGAATCCTCAGAATTGTGCAGGGGGAGGGAAGAGACACTGGGATTGCCTGAATGATCACACCCCAGTTGCGATGACCCTGGGGCACTCCTGAGACCAGGCAGCTCGGGCTCCAGAGCCTCCGTGGTGAGACCCCAGCTCTCTCTCCATCAATGCATCTTTGCAAATCCTGGGAGTAGCCCCTCTCCTGCCCCAAGACCCAGCTTCCACTTGGGAAGCCGATGTAGTACTGAAAACACCAGCCTCCTTTGGCAGCAGGTGATCCTCATTAGTCTCTGAGTTTCTTTTACTGGGAGAAGAATCTTTTCCAAGCCAGGGAAGGTTGGACATAGATCAGCTGGGCACACTGGGTGCGCTCAGCTATCCTGCCTGGACACATTGGCCATCACCACCCTCTCCAAAACACTACCTGGATGGATGCTTCTGGTCACCTGGTCAGCTCGGGCAAAGTCTGTCCTTTCCCCACCTCTGTCTCTGGATGTGTCCATGTCCTTTGCTTTGGGGGGTAAAAACAAAACATAAAAGAGAGCCCTTCCCAAGGGAACAGCATCTCTCACTCTCCCATAGGAACAGTAGGGAGGCCAGAGACCTGTTGCATTCTGTAGGATTTTTCTACAATTATGCAATGAAATAGCACAATACTTTTGAACACTTCCTTCTGGTAAAGAAATGTACTTAAATTATTTTGGTTGTTCTGTGCTCACACAGGAGATATTCAAAGTGTCTTATTTTGTTTTGTTTTTTTTAATTTGTACCTCTGGCTGCAAAGGTAAACAGTTGCACCCCTGCTCTGATTGAGGCAAAGGCCAGGAGCACCTGCACCACAGGGAAGATGCCCAGAGCAGTTGGGCTGGACTTAGAAACACGCTTAGAAAAACTAGTCATGGCACCTTGGACATTCAATATTTTACAATAAAGCGTTTTTTTTTTTTTATTTAATGTAACTTTCAAGAATTTAAACACACAAAAAATGCAAGGGGAATGTTCACAATGTTGATAACCACAGTTGTAAATAGAAACATTCATTTCTCATAAGATTATAAATATTTGATACTGGAACTGTAAAATGCACATGTTTTATAAACTAAAAAAAATAAAATAAAAAAATAAAAACCAAAAAACTTTGCTTCCTGCTAAAAAGGCATATCATTTCATTGAGTTTCCTAAGCAGCAGATGGTTCTTCACAGAATTTTAAATTACAACTTTTCTTTTTATAGTTTCCTTTTTAAAAAGGTTTGCACTAGTATGTACAAAGTGAAACTATTATCGCAGTGAAATAAAGAGGTTTAAGGCAAAGAGAAACGTTCACCCTTAGTCCTCAGGGGTTTAGCCATGGGTCTGGCTCAGCCACAGGCCCACCCCTGGGCTGTCCCGGCTGCAGATGGACATTTGGACACGATTCTTTTTCCATACACTAACCAGAAGACAGTGCAGAGTTATATATATAGATAATGTGTTTGTTTATATATGTACTTGGTGGGGATATATTGAATATATTTAATTTACACTGTACCACACCTTCAAAAAATAAAATGTATATAAAAAAAAAAACAAGAAAAGACAAAAAGTGGTAAGAAATGATTATTTACACGTTTTCTTCCTTCCTCTCGATCCTGGAGGATTCTGAGTTCCTCCAGAAGTCAAGGTAGCCACGTGTGGGGGAACTGTGGACTCACACACGTCTGCGCGTGTCTGTACACGCACTACACAGATATGTACACACACACGTACCTTGAAAGAATGCTCTCCAAAGCAGAAGCAGCCACTTAAAAAAAGAAAAAAAGAAAAAAAGGAAGGGAAGAAAAACAAGAAAGGAAGAAAACACCAGCTCCCGCTGGAGAGCCCTCTGCGCGCCCGGAGGCAGGAGACCTCCGCCGTTTCTGGGGCCCACGGAGTGCCGCCGGGGAGCTGATGGGGCGGCAGGAGACTCCCGGGGCCTGGGGGACAGGAGGAGGGGCAGCTCCACCATCCCCGGGCCTCCGGCCACATGCTGGGCCCATGGGCCTGGGATCCCTGAAGTGGTGCCCGGAGGCGAGAGAGCTGGCTCTGGCAGCGGGCGGCTGGATAGGGGAGAGCAACAGACGCGGAGTGAAGCACACGGAGGTGCCTGCCAGGCCTCGGCGAGGAGGGGGAGGGGGAGGAGGAACCCGAGAGAAGGCAGGAGGAGGGGAGCCGCGCGAGGCTGGGGGCCTGGGCGGCCCAGCACTGCGGGCCCACCGCCCCGGGCGCGCTCCTGACCGCCGCCAAGGCGCGGCACTCCTCCCAGGACCCCAATGGTCCCCCGGGCCCTGCCAGGGCCTCTGCGCTGCCATCCCCCTCCTCCGTCCCCCCTCCCTGGGCCGGGGCTGGGGGTGCAGACCCTCCTGCTGTCCTCACCAAGCCCACACAAACAAAGTGGCAGAACTCAGAGACCAAGTAGGAGCTATTTATTCGGTTCACAGTCGTGTGAAATGCAGCAATAAAAATCTTTGGACTTCAGCAAGTTGTTTTAATTTTTTTCTTCTTTTGAAATTAAAAAATAAAAGTGTCCCATGTCCCACAATGGAGCCTAGGGGATTAGAAAAGATGAAATCCTAAGCAGCCCCCTTCGCAAAAAAAAAAAAAAAGAAAAAAAAAATCATAAAATTAGCATAATCTCATAAACACAGAAAAACTCAAAAAATATTTTATAGTCAGATATTTTGGATTTTACACCACCTGTAAATTATATATACATAGAATATTGCAGAACCATAGCTAATACACGATATTTTCACTATTAATGCTGGTATAATCTTTACACACTGGCCCTTTATGATTTTAAATTATTGCATTGTTTAGCACGGACCGAGACCAGACTCCGGCACCCGCCCGCCCTACTCGCTGTCCGACTTGCCCTCCTTGGCGGTCGTCGAGTGGTTGTACAGACCCTGCGCCATGAGGTGCACGGCCAGCGTGTTCTTATTGCCCGTGGCCTTCTTGATCTTGGCGCGCTTGTTCTGGAACCAAATCTTGATCTGCGACTCGTTGAGGCTGAGCTCCTGCGCCAGGCTCTGGCGCCGCTGCTCGGTCAGGTACCTGTTGGTCTGGAACTCGGCCTTGAGCCTCTGCAGCTGCTCGGCCGTGAAGGCCGTGCGGGGCCGCTTGTCTTCTTTGTTGGGGTTCTTCTTCTTTGGTTTGCGAGACCTGGGACCTGGGCAGGCGCGGGGACAGAACACAGGGTTAGGAGGGCTCCAGGCCTGTCTGCCGACTCAGGCCACAGAGACCCGGGAGGAAAGTGCCCAGTGCAGCTGCACACTGGGGACTGAGCTTTCTCCCACCCGGCCTCCAGGACCCACCCCTGGAAAGCCAGAAGCCAGGCCGAGGACATCGGGGTATAAGGGGGTGAGTGGGGGGTAGAGAGCAGGCTTAGTGGAAAGGTCTCCAGGGGCACCTGGCTGGCTCAGTTGGAGGAGCATGCGATGCTTGATCTCAGGGGTCAGAGTCCCACATGTGGCACAGAGTTTACTTAAGATTAAAAAGAAGAAGAAGAAGAAAGAAGGGCCTCGAGATAAAAGGAAAACTGCAGGAAAGCAGAAACCCCAAACTTCCTAGTGTGGCCTTTCTGTCCCTTTCTGTCCAGGCGTAAGGGCAGGGGGGCACAGGAGAGGCAAGAGGAAAGGTTGGGGAGGGGCGGGGCAGCCAGAGTAGCAACAGCGGGAGCCCAGGAACAGTGACAGGATGCCCACAGGATGCTCACAGGGGATACCCTCAGGTGCCACGGGCGGTGGGAGTCAGGGGGCAGGTGCATCCAGAGAACAGGACAAGCCCGTGGATCTGCCTCCACCCTAGCCCCCTTTCTGCCTCCCCTAACTGGCCTAGTGGGCCCAAGTTCATTGTTTCTCTCCTGGAGGGGAGGGAGCGCACGCATCCTTTCTGGGTGGGGAAGGAGCACTGAGCCACTCCCTGCCACCTCCCCTTCAGTCTCCCAGTGCAGGAGAGGGAACCTGGTTGCCCCAGACTGGGGCTGCCTCACTGGAGGCGGAAGAGGAGCCCAGCGGACCTTGTGCAGAGGGTTCACACTTCTGACCCCCGCCTGGGCTCCTCCCCCTGCGACAAGCCCTGCACCACTTGAGGTTGGTTTGGGGCAGGTGGTGGCAAAGCTCCTAGGAACCCGCCATCTGAAGAGGTCTGAGTGAGGGGAGCAGAAAGGAGGGCCAAGCGCTTTCTTTTTGTTGATGTCAAGAAGTTCAGCCCCACAAGGGTGTCTTTGAGGGAAGAGATGGCAAAGGCCATTCGGGGAGGAAGGCTGGGCTGCACGTGTGGGTTTCTTACTCTGTGAAGTGAACCAACTTTGGGGAGCTCCGGCCCCAGCTCCTTCCCAGACGCCGGCGGCGGGAGGCTGGACCCCTGCCGGCTCCCTCAAGCAGCCAGAGCCCCCCAGGTCTCCGCCGGGTGCCATCCTGCAGGGCCAGGGGACAGCCACGCCGCCCTGCGCAGCAGCGGCGGAGGGATCTCGCCGGAGGCCGCCAGTGCACCCGACCCGAGAGCCGGGAGAGTGGGGAAGGCAGAGTGCGCCGGGGGGGCGCGCGAGCCAGGGGTCCGGGCTGGTTCCGAGACCCAGCGGGCGCCGAGAACTCCCTGCCCGCCTACCCAGCCGTGCGCTCTCGGGGAGGCAAACTCCGGTAGAGGGGCTGTGGGCGCCGGCGAGGGGGCGCCAAGGGCCGTTCGGCTCAAACTCCCCGCCTTTTAGATTCTAGAGCAAAGCCACACTCACACCCGCGCCCCCGCGCACACACCTACCCCCGCGCGCGCACACCCACCGCCACCGCCACGCACACGCCAAGGGCGCCGGTTCCGCGCCGGCGGGCGGGCTTCGATCGAGAGGCTACCGGGGCGCGCGCGGAGGGTTAGCGGGTGGCTCCGTGAGGCCTCGCCAGGCCCCGCACCTGCTCGGACCCGACCGCGGCCTCGTGCTCCGGGAGCCCGTTCTGTGTTTCCACTGTCCCGGGGAAGCACGCTTCCTACACTCCAAACTCCTCTGGTCCTGGGGCTCTTGCACACACGAACCAGCCCGTAAAAAGATACACACCATTTTGCGGAAAGAAAATCTCCCTAAAAACAGAATTTTTAGTTCTTTCTTCCATTTTCTTTCAAAACGTAAACACTTGAGAGTCGCAGAAACAGAAGCAAACCTCGGCAAAGAAAACTCTTTGCCTTGCTTCTTTCTAAAAGGCCAAGAAACACAAATGTTACGTTATGGTTTTCTGGTTTTTTGTTTTGTTTTGTTTTGTTTTGTTTTAAGTCCAGGAAGACCAGCGACTGGGGCCCGGCCGGGCTGCGGGGCTCCCTCGGGCCACCGGGGCCTGGCGCGGCCGCGACTCCGCCGCTGCACAAAGCCCGGCCGAGGCTCCTCGCTGGCCGCATTGTGAGCCTATATGTTAATTAAATATTAACAAAGGAGGGAGGCGAGAACAATGGAGCAAATTTCAGATCTAGCTGGACAAATGTGGATTTCATCAGAAATATACACACACATTTCTGCGGGAAGGCGGCCAAGGCGAGACTCAGTTATGCTGTGATTTGGGTAAACAACCCCCGCAAAACAGTTGAGGGTTCGGGGGGGGCAGCGGGGTCCGGTCTGGGCTGCCGGCTCAGGGACAAATGGAGTCCCCTCCTAATGGCGGTTCGCAGCCGCAGACCCCCATTTCATGCAGCTGATGATAGCTACAAGGACATGCATTTAGCTTTTAAAAATCCAGATCTATGAAAAATACACCCAGAACCCCTGCACACACCCGCGGGCCCCTCCACCCACCCTCCCGCGGCAATCTGCTGCTTTCCTCCCTGAGAGCTGCCCCAGGAAACCTCTGGGAGAAGGTCCTTTCTTTGGGGGACTGCAGGCCTCTCTCCTCGGAGCAGTGTGCAAGATGGGTGCTGAGCTTCCCCAACGTGTGATCAGACAACTAAAACAGGGCGAAGGGCCCCTCTGTTTCCATCCCTTCCCTATCTCTATCCCCCCCACTCCTCCCTTCTCAGCCCAGGCGAAGGGTGGAAGGAAGAGCCAGGAGTCTTGCTCTTTCTTCCCTGGCTTCATCTGGGATAACTGGGTCGTAGGGTGAGTCTAGGTCGGGGGGGGGGGGGGGTGGGGAGTTGGGCATGGGTCCTGGGTCTGGACTGAGTTGGAAGGACGGAGAAAGAGTTAAGAGTGCCAGATTCTAGGCTAGTCTTCAGCCACCCCTGGTCTCACCAAATAAACTCCAGCCAGGGGAGGGGTGGGCTAGGGACTTTGGGGAGTGGCCCCAAAAGATAAGATAGAGAGGGAAGGTCCTGTCGCTTCTGCTTTTCTAAGAAATCTGTACCCCCCTGCGAATCAATCGTGCCCCCTCTCCTCCTGGCCGCTGCCCGGGCCAGCGTCTGCAGCACACAATGTCCCTGTTTGCGTGTCTTTGTGTGTGTTGGGGGTGGTGGGGGGGTGGTGTCCTGGTGTTATCTTCCTCCGGGTAAGTTCCCGCGCCAGCGCCGCCCCGCAACCCCGCGGGCCTCCCCGCGGCGGGCTCACCTGAAGAAGGCCGGTCCGAGTAGCGCGTGCAGTAGACCCAGGCCGGCCAAAGCATGGGCTGCGCGCCCAGGTTGGCGCTGGCCTGCGAGCTGTCCGAGTCCGAGCTCACCGATAAGTCGCCGCCGCCCAAGGCGCGGGCCTTGAGCGCCCCGTCCAGGGGGCCCCCGGCGTCGCCGCCTTTCTTGGCGCCGCCGTGCAGCGAGAGCGCCTTGGAGCCGCCTTCCCCGTCGCCCGGAGAGTCGCCGCCGCCGCCGGGCAGTGGCCCGCCCGCACCGGGCGCACTGGGCGCGTTCTGCCGGGCCTGTCCGCCCGACCCCAGGAGCTGTTCGGCGCCGCCCGCGCCGCCGCCTCCTTCCGCGCCGCCCGCGCCGCCTTCCCCGCCGGCTCCGCCGCCTCTTCCTCCTCCCGCGCCGGCACAACACGTCCCCGTGTCCTTTCTCCGGCCGAACTCCGGCCGCAGGATGTTGTCGATGAAGAAGTTGGTGATGCGGTGCGGGTGCTGGTGGTTGCCCGGCGCCTGCAGGACCGCGGGCAGCATCAGAGCCCGCCGGCGGCCAGTGTCCGCGTCGCCCGGGCTGCTGCCGCCGCCCGAGCCGCCACTGGGGCTGGATTCCGGCTGTCGCTGCCCCTCCGCCGCCGCCGCTTCGCTGGGCTTGGGGTCATTCTCCTCCATGCTGTTCACAACAAATCCCAAATTGGTTCTCCGGGGACCCCCCCCCTCCAATCAGCCCTCGGCCCGCCCGTGGTGCGCACAGAGACACTCGCGGCCGGCTCGCGCTCCTACCCCGCCGAGTCTTCCGAGGGCGTGCGCGGCGGCCGAGGCCAGGGCTGGGGTCCTACAAGTCACCGGCCGCGTTTGGAGCGGAGCCACGTTCCAATCCACGAGTTGAATTAGAAAATACCAAGAGTCTCCCCGCGCCCAAACGCCGGGAGATTCAAAAGAGTCGGGTCCTCGTCTTTGCCGCGCACCCGGGCGCTAGACAGTCACAATGGTCCGGCGGGGACCCGGGGCTCCTCTCGGGCTCCGCGCTCCTCTCCGCGTCCGGCTGCCTTCGGCTCCGGCGCTTCCTGCTGCTGCTGCCGCCGCCGCCGCCCAGGGCTGGAGCTGCGCGCATGCAGGCAGCGCGCTCCCCCGCGCTCACGCCCGCCCGGGCCCGCTCCGGCTGCCGCCGCCGCCC